>NC_134559.1:37634934-37713055 GCF_025594145.1 Primulina tabacum
ATTATTGAATTTTATGTTACGAGAAACCTATAAAATGGGATTAGGAACGCCAGAACTTATGGGTAATTTTTGGATTCTCGAGATTAGGACAAATTCGGATAATTTCGAGGAAAGTAAAACTAATTTTGAAATTTTTAAGAAATTTAGGATTTGTTTAGCTGTAAGTGAGAATTGAATGGTTTAAATGATAAGACTTTTCGGTGATTTGAGCTTGAAGAGATAATTAGAACTTGATTATAATCTGGCTTATAATATAATAAGAGACAATCAAGGGCATTGTAGGATGATTCAATATTGGGCTTGAAAATCTAAATGTTAATGGAATAAGACAATGGAAAAAATTAAGAATTTAGAGTGATAACAATTTAAGGTAAAGTGATCATTTAGTCAAGTTACAAGATTAGACATTAAGTTAACTTATTTTTGGGGACTTAAGGTTTGATGTAGCATAAGTTTTAATCATGATCTTAAGTGTTAAAATTATATCTTTGTTGGAATTTAAATTTTCTAGAAAGTTGGGTATATTTGATGGTTAGGTTACTCGATAGATGCATGTAAGAATTGAGGTGGACACCTCGTCTTGAGGAATTTTTGGTAAGTTATTAAGAAACTTGAGAATAAGTGAATATGTGTTGTTGGAATTATGTTATCTAATACTATTTGGTCGCGTAAGCTTGAATTGTGGTGAAAAATAATAATAATATAAAAAAAAAAGAATTAGTTGTGTTCAACATAAGTTATCAATTAATGAATATTAAGATTTTTCGAGTGAGAAATCTAAAAAGCTTGATATGTGGATTCTAGAACTCTATGGAGTATAAGTGAAGTTGATTTATTAGAGTTAGTCTAATGCTCCCATGGGATGACTTAATAAGTTTTATACGGCTAGTATGTATGAAGCATTGAGAAATAACGTAGAATGCAACATTCATTTCAACGAGGAAAGTCCAAGGGCCTTAAGCCTCAACTAAATTGTAATTGGGAAGAAAATAGTTTAAGCATGTGATTGATGATAGAAGTGTTTTATTAATTAGGTAGAAGTTCGATTAGTTTTATGATTAACGCTACTCGAATTAAAGATTTGCAACAATTTAATATTTGGGATGTACTTGTAAATAATTAAGTTACGTAAGTTTGGTGCTATAAGATAATGATCGATTCAAGGATCTTAGGCGAATATCATGATGGGTTTGAGATAAGGTTTAACTTTTAAGGTATCACCGAAGATATAAGTCGATCAGTAAAATCTTGGTGTTAAGATTTCTTAAGTTGCATAAATGATAATGTATAAATTGATGAACATTACGTGTATAGTATAGAAAAGTAAGACGCAATAAAATTCGAACTGCCCATTTCTAATATGGGAAGTTTGAGAAAAATCGGAATTTGAGGCATGAGTAGAATAGAATCTAAGTCGCAATAAGTCGTTCTAGGTTGCAATTCGCAAATAAGGATTTCAATAGGCAAATAATTAGGATTGAGGAGACATAAGTACATCCTAAGATTTATTATTTATCAGAGTGGCGCAGCGGAAACGTGGAATATTGAGATTCTAGAATTAAGAGTCTAAACTTTGTGATTATCAAGGATAAGCGAATTTCGCGGACGAAATTCAATTTAAGGGGAGAAGATTGTAACGTCCCGAAAATCGGAAAGTTCACGTAAACCACATGCATGCAAATTATTAAATTCTTTGGTATTTCATTAAATTCTTTTAAAGCATAAAATGTATTTTTATTTTATTAAATTGTGTTTAATTATTTTTATGCATTTTATTCATAATTCATGCATGGTAGAATTTATTCCATACATTTTATAAGTTCATGCATTAAGGTTTTTAAGTTGCATTTCGCTCTTGAACGAGGATCAGAGACCGGAAAATTTTCAAGAAAATTATTTTTATTACACGATTAAGTTCTATTAATTAATATAAGATGTTTTAAAGGTATTTTTCAAGAATTGAGATTTATTTGATATTTTTATCCGCAGAATTTTATTTTTACCCGGTAAGCAAATTTTATCGAATCGGGGGATTTTTTGAGGGTTCGGCTAATATTTTCAAAAACTTTACACCACGAAATATTTTTCGGGAGTGTGTTTGGACTTAATGAGACTACTTTTAAGCTTGTTGGGCTTAAAATCCTTTTTAAATCTTTAATTAACAACTTATGGCCTATTATATTTTAATTAACTACATAATAAATCCCTAAGGACCCACTACACCTAACATTACCCTCCCCAATCAGCCGACACCCTCAATCCCATCTCAACATTTTCATAGAAATCCCAGCAGCTGAAAGCACGGCCATTTCCATTCAAGGCGTAAGAAAATTCTCCGACTTGATTCCCGACGCTCGTTCTTCGGTTTTCTTGCGAAATATTTTCACCAGGCACGCTTTATATCATTCTTCTGCATCATACACGTTTTATATACTGAGTTTGGTGTTCATTCATGAAAAGTTTCGATCCAAGCTTGTCTATGGAAGATCTTTGAATTTCTTGTGTTTATTGCATTCTTTTTGTTTCAAGTCTCACATTTTTTTGAATTGTGCAAGGAGGCTGTCGTTTTGTTGATGCTAAGGGACCGTTCAGAGCAGGTTAGTGGAGTCATGAGGCTGGTGTAAGGTTCGGTAGGTTTGGAGTGAAGGCCGAGATGTGTAGCGGCTTGGGGTTTCTTGTTTTCTTTGTCTAGATCGGTGGGTAGGTGAAGTCTGTGTTGGATCTCGGTTTTCTTCACGTCCAAACGCAGCGGAAGTTTTAAAATTTTAGTTTATTTTGACAATCAAAATAAGTTTTGCTTTGGACGCTCGTATGATTTTATCATAAACATTCATAGGGTGTTAAAAGTTATACCTTTTGTGAATAAATCACTGGACTCCAACTAATCCGGTATAAACGGATTAGCTCTTGTTGATTCCCTACGAACTTTCTTCGATCTCCTAATCCGGTCCACGATTGAAATATTTGTTCCTCTTCTAAATTGCACTAGAAATTTAGAAGAACTTTTGCGTAGAGATTGAAAACGAGAGACGGCTCAAACCTTTTTTTTTTCAAAAATGGCCAAAAATATTTTTGGAGGAATTTTTGATATTGCCATTCACGTGAATCACCAATTGGGAGACTTGGAGGCTAGGTCAATTTTTCCTCTTTTTTTTCCTAAAAACAATAGCCTTGACCTAAATTCCATAATTAACATTAATGGGTTTGATTAATTAATTGGGCTAGTCCAACTAGTTTAATCAATTAATCAAAGTCCATTAATAACTTTAATTATTTAATATGTTGGACTTGTACTCCTACAAGCCCATTAAACATATTCCCATTATATTTAATTTAATATTTAATAAACTCAACTTTTAAGTTTAATAAATTAAATTAATTATAAATTCAACATTTGAATTTAATATTTAAATTATAAATTCAACTCCTTGAATTTATCACCTCCAAAATTTAATATTAAATAAACCCAACTTTTGAGTTTAATAAACTAAATTATCAAATTTTATAAATTCAACTCCTTGAATTTATTCTCTCCAAATTTCATAAATTCAACTTCTTGAATTTACTATATCATAAATTCAACTCCTTGAATTTACTATATTATAATATAAATTCAACTCCTTGATTTTATTCTCTCAATATTTTATATAAATTCAACTCCTTGAATTTATTATCTCATAATATAAATTCAACTCCTTGAATTTATTCTCTCAACGGGAACAAACGATCCAGTGCTTGTGTGACCCTCAATGGTTCAGGGATACAGCTAGCCGTGGGTTCACAACTCCTTGTGATTCAGGACATAATCCTTTATTCGGGCTTACCCTTAATTTGCCCCATTCTATGTATCAACAATTGATCATGAGAATGTCAGAACTCATTTCTGATTGCACCCATCGGATCATGGTAAGAGCGTCTAGTAGCATCGCCCCATGACCCCCTAGGTATCACTGATAGTGCCTGCAAGAACCAGTAGATTATGATTAACGTACAGTACGGTCCCTTCATCTCATATATCCCAATCGAATCTGCAACCATTAGTTCATCGAGGGTTGCATAATAATTCGATAACTATGTGACAACTATAATAGTGGAATCGCGTGTACTATTGGAGAACTCCTTCTCCAACGTACATCTCATACTCTGGCCAGAGATTCCATGCACTATTATTACATCAGATCACATAGGATATCCACACCCGTAGATGAGCGGTGAATCCCCGACTACAATGCACTGGCTCCTATATGTGTCGCAACTGTACCCAACCTCGCCACCTGATGACTCTCCTGGAGCCGGTAAATGAGTCAAATCACAGCCCTAGCATATAGAGCCTCAGTTTTGTCCCGGGTCGTAAGGACTAATGGTGTACAATCATAACCATGGACTTATCCTCTCGATGAATGATAACCACTTGGAAAGTCCGAGGGAGGGTTGTTCGGTATAATCATCATATGACTACCCATCTGCATGTTTGGACATCTCTATGCCCTTACCAAGAAACGCAGTACACAACATCACAGATGCTAGTCTCGAGCTCAAGCGGCCTTTATCCCTGTTTTAGGCGGCTGAATCGACTAGGAACGAATTTAGAATATGCAGTGTTTACAAATGAGTTTCAACATCGAATTACGATTCATTTGTATTAAAGCATAATCAAGGACTTTATCTATGCTGTTTGCATGGGCATATAGATAAAGTATAACAAGATCATAAAAAGTTAAATTAAAATAAAGATTGTTTATTACACTTGAGTCAATAAATTCCCTAGCCAACCGTTGGCTTGCAGGGCATCTACTCTAACAATCTACCACTTGCCCTAGAGCCAACTACCCATAACTTTAATCCCATTGCTTCGCGATGCTTCTCAAACAATGGTCCTGGCAAGGGCTATGTAAGTGGATCAGCAACATTATCTGCAGAGGGGACTTTTTCGACTGATATGTCTCATCTTCCCACAATCTCCCGTATGATGTGGAACTTCCTCAGTACATGTTTGGATCGCTGATGAGACCTTGGTTCCTTTGCTCGTGCAATGGCACCAGTGTTGTTCCAGTACAACGGGACTGGATCAACTCCATTAGGAATAACGCCCAACTCTTGGACAAAATTCCTCATCCAAACTACCTCTTTGGCTGAATCAGATGCAGCAATATATTCAGCTTCAATGGTGGAATCCGCAACGGTGTTTTACTTGGAACTTTTCCAAGAGACAGCCGCACCATTAAGCATGAATACAAAGCCAGAGGTCGATTTCGAATCATCTACGTCACATTGGAAGCTAGAATCAGTGTAGCCTTTCAATTTCAATTCTCCACCCCATAGACCATGAACAAGTTCTTAGTCCTTCTCAAGTACTTAAGAATATCTTTCACGGCCTTCCAATACATTGGACCAGGGTTTGCCTGATATCTGCTTGTAACACTCAGAGCGTAAGCAACATCAGGACGTGTCTATATCACACTATACATGTTACTACCAATGGCTGACGCATATGGAATTCGTGTCATCATCTCTATCTCTTCATCAGTTTTGGGACACATTGCCTTAGATAGAGTAATACCATGACATATTGGTAAGTATCCTCTCTTGGACTCTTCCATAGAGAATCGTTTTATAATGGTATCGATATAGGTGGCTTGGGTGAGTCCGAGCATCCTATTTGATCTATCTCTATAGATTTGTATTCCCAATACGTAGGATGCTTCACCCATGTATTTCATGGAGAATTTACTGGATAACCATACTTTAGTTGATTGCAGTAATCCTACATCATTCCCAATGAGCATGATATAATCAACATAAAGTATTAGGAATGTCACTGCACTCCCACTAACTTTCTTGTACACACACGGTTCCTCAGGATTCTTAGCAAAACCAAACTCTTTGATAGTTCTATCAAATCTGAGGTTCCAACTCCTTGACTCCTGCTTGAGACCATATATTGATCTCTGAAGTTTTCATACCTTATGCTCACTTCCCACTGATGTGTATCCCTCAGGTTGAGACATATCAATCTCCTCTTTGATGTCTCCGTTGAGGAATGCAGTCTTTATATCCATTTGTCATATCTCATAGTCATACTATGCTGCTATGGCTAGTAGTATTCTAATGGACTTAAACATAGCAACTGGTGAAAAAGTTTCCTCATAGTCAACTCCTTGCCTTTGAGTATATCCTTTTGCAACCAGTCTTGCTTTGAAGGTCACTACCTTCCCATCCGCCCCAAGCTTTCTTTTGTAGATCCATTTGCATCCTATGGGAACGATTCCCTCAGGTGGATCCACTAATGTCCAGACTTGGTTTGAATACATAGAGTCCATTTCTGACTGCATGGCTTCAAGCCATTTGGTTGAATCAGTATCAGATATTGCTTCTTTGAAATTCATTGGATCACATCCAACACAATGCTCATCGTGGCTTTGTTCATGAAGAAGCGTATATCTTGCAGGCGGTCTAATAACCCTATCAGACCTTCTAGGAGCTTGTACTTCAACTACTGGTTCTTGGAAATGGGTTAAACTTCTACAGTTGAGGAAGTATCTTGAATTTCTTCAAGTTCTATCATCTTGCCTTTTCTATCTAATAGAAATTCATTTTCCAAAAAGGTGGCATTTCTTGAAACAAACACTTTTGCTTCATTGAGACGATAGAAATAATACCCAACAGAATTCTTTGGATATTCTACAAAGTAGAACAAAGTGGATCTACTATCCAGTTTGTCTCCCACTGTCTGCTTCACGTAAGCAGGACATCCCCATATTCTCTCGTAAGAATATTTGAGAGTTTTTCCCATCCATATCTCATATGGTGTTTTATCAACTGCTTTAGCGTAGACATTATTCAACAACATTGCCGCAGTTTCAAGCGCAAAGCCCCAAAATGATGTAGGCAATTCAGTGAATCCCATCATGGATCAAACCATGTCCAACAAGGTTCGCTTACGACGTTCAGAAACACCATTCAATTGTGGTGTTGCTGGTGGAGTCCACTGTGAGAGAATCCCATTCTCTTTTAGATAACCCAAAAATTCAGCATTTAAGTATTCTCCACCTCGATCAGATCGAAGTGCCTTAATACTTCTTTCCAGCTGATTTTCTACTTCAGATCTGAACTCTTTGAACTTTTCAAATGCTTCAGATTTGTGTTTCATCAAATAAACGTACCCATACCTCGAATGGTCATTAGTAAAGGTAATGAAGTAAGATTGCCCATATTTTGTGCTAACACTTATCGGGCCACAAACGTCTGTGTGGATCAAATCCAGTAGACCATGTGCACGTTCCACGTTTCCATCGAATGGAGTCTTAGTCGTTTTTTCTTTTAGACAGAACTCACAAGTAAGTAGAGAATTTATGTTTGACAAGTCAAACATGTCTTCTCCCACTAGTTTGTGCATCCTTCTTTGGGAAATGTGACATAGTCTAGCATGCCATATTTGTGTGGGATTTGGATCATCTAATTTTCTTTTGTTTGTTGTGAAATCATGTTTACTTGGACATTCACTTATCATTTCCAGAACATTTCTGGCACATATAATTTCTTATGTCCGGACTTCTTGCAGTGAAATAAATATGTTCTGACTTATCGGGCTTTGTGGGACCTTTAAGTGTTCTTCGGAGTTTGCCTCTTATTGGGTTTGTTTTTCCTTGTGAGGGGCGGAACATTTCTTTCCCTTACCTTGTGGGTCATTTTTCGTCCGACGAAAGGCCCATTATAAAAATAACAATTTTTTCTTATTTTATGGTGATCTCATAAGTCATAAGCATATTGACTAGCTCTTCAAGACTATCAAAATATCTTATTAAACTTGAAGTTCACCATAACCCCGTCAAATGAGGAATAGAAAGATAACAAATTGATGTTATCAACTAACTCGTTAGGAATCACATATTCCAGGCCCACCACATTTTCAATAAGCCCAGTCATACGTACACCATGCTCATGGGCCAAAGCCCCATCTTGCATACGTGTGGTCATGAGCTCCTTGAAAATAATGTGTATCATTGTAGGAGTTTCATGCACCATGCAACTCTTGCATGTGTATTCGAATGTCAGCAGCATCCAACATTTCCTCAAACTGTCCCTACAGTTCATTTGACATAGAAGCGAGCTTGTTACACTTTAGCTTGCATACTATGGTCTTACCATCTTGCATGCTTTTTCAGTTCAACTGGACTGACATTAGTGTGTATGTCATTTTCTCCAAATTCAGAACAATTTCCCAACCAGTCTTGAAAATTAGATTCGGTTAGCTTGTTAATAACAAAATTAGATTATGTGACGAAATCGAAAAATATACTGATATGGAAACAGAATAATAGTTGCTGATTATTTTAAAATAATTTTAAGATATAAAATATGGATTTTATTTTATAAATCCCCCTCCCACTATTTTGACATTTCCACCACCCTCTGATTAAAAAGGGAAATCGCATTTTCTTAGTGGGCACGTAGAGTCCAATTAGCCAATTATAATCCCGAATAATATCAGCCAATTATAATTTCTAAAAGGTAGAGTCCAATTGCATCCCTATGCAACCTCCGCGTGTTTTGCCTCACGTTTAATAAGGACCCAATAATATGACGCCGTTTATTTTCACGTGTCAAACCAACCCATCAATATTGAATTGTAGTGGACGGTCGCCATGAGTTCCCCCAATAATATGAGCCGAAGTCATGGGAGTTCCACTCAATTCACATCATATGTCCGGTGGAAGTCACAGCTTTCCGGCGTACAGGCCTCCCCAATAATATGAGCCAGACACTGTCCGCGGGTAGCGATCAACATGCAACCACGGTTGATGGAAGACAAGGAAAAATTAAACTCTTTTAATTTTTACTTTTTCGGTTTGATATAAATTTTGAATCTTATTTAAAATGAGGGATTTTAATTTCAAAAATTGTCTCATCATTTTAATTTAAAAATCGCGTGCCACGAGTTTGTATGTTTGCCGGATTCATGCAACTATATTTACTTAATAATATACATACATGCATACTACTATATATCGCATATATCATAATATGACATTCAACAATAAATAATGATGATCGATCGCCAACACTATTAGATCCATGTGAGCCATACATGGATCCAGGTCCAAACCTAGGTGAATGCAGGGATGCAAATGCAACTATTACAAGAGCTTCCAATATTTTACATGTCTTCATCTCGTTCATCGGGCCCACCATCTTCCAGTCTTGATCTCCCACTATTTCTAATAATTACATTTAAATAGCCATGGCACATAAGGGATACATCTCATGGGGTGGGAACGGGCCATAAACCAGGCCCACTTTAATAATATCAAATATTAACAAAATGAATAAAAACAGTAAAATATCCTAACATACACCTAACACATTGGTCAAGGCTCTCGATCATCCTTCATGCATTTAATATCAAATATTAACATCAATTTAGTTAAACAATTTAATTAATTGATTAATCATATATCTAATAATTTTATCACTAACCACCACAATTATTAAAGAATTAATAAATTAAATAAACAAATTTATTTAATTTCCAATTAAATCAAAAATAATTGATTTCTTGTAAAAACTCATTTTTACCATAAATAATTAAAATCATATTCTAATTATTTATTTTACCAAAAAATTATTAATTTTCAAAAATTAAATTTTCAAAAATAAAAATTGAACCAATTTTCAAAAATTTCAATTTTACCCAAAAATTTGAAAAATCAGAAAATTGCACCCTAGGCCCAAACAATTCAAGCCCATTATCCAAAACGGTTCCCGAGACACTCCCGGGCAGCCGCCCGTGCTGCCCGCCCCGCTGCCCGAACGTTGTGCGGACGTTCCGCACGCCGCGCGCTGTGCGGACACTCCGCACAGCGTGCGCACAATCTGCGCGCGTTGGCTGCGCGTCTCTGCGGACAGGCCGCGCGCACGCTGCGCGCACCCGTGCGCGACCCTACGCGCACGGGCTGCCCGGAACAGCTGGCGAAATTTTAGCCGAATTCCTTCTCTAAGACCCCTTTAATTTGCGATTTTTCGCTTCTGTTAAGCTTCCGTTTCCTCAAGAAATCCACTTAGGAAGTTCTAAATTCGATTCCGGTTCCATTTTATCGTATCCCAGGCATAATAATAGCTTTACATTCGCTATTTTCTTTTTCTTATTTTTTTTTCTATTTTCTGGGAACATTTAGCGATTTTTGTTGTCGTGAGTCGGTTCTGTGCGGAAGGGTATGACGCATATTACTCCATAGACGGTTAACTCATTAAAATAAATTATTTTGACTGTTTTATCCATACTTTACGTAAACAGTCACGGCACGAGGACTTCGAAGGGAGGTCACCCATCCTAGCTCTGCCATCGCGCCAGAACGCTTAACTTCATGGTTCTGATTGGGCGAGAGCAGTGCCGCGTGTTGTCCATCGCCGCCCGCTCCACACGTACTCGAGGGATATAAGAATAAACATCCCACTCAATGTCGGGTGCGATCATACCTGCACTTATGCACCGGATCCCATCAGAACTCCGAAGTTAAGCGTGCTTGGGCGAGAGCAGTACTAGGATGGGTGACCCCCTTTGAAGTCCAAGTGTTGCACCCCTTTTTGTGTTTTTCTATTTTTGATTACTTGTTGACAGACGATTTTCGGCTCAAATCATCTGAATCTCGATCGGGACCAGATAAGACATGTGAAATAAACGTAGCTCGGGCACTGCCGGATTTGGACAAAATTGTAGGCTAATTTGATTGTAAACGGGCAAACGAACGAGGCTCAGTACTCCGCAATGAGCTGGCGAGATTTTAGCCGAATTATTTCTTTAAGACCCTCTAATTTACGATATTCCGCTTCTGTTAAGCTTCTGTTTCCTCGAGAAATCCATTTAGGAAGTCCGAAATTCGATTCTGGTTCCATTTTATCGTATCCCAGGCATAATAATAGCTTTACATTCGCTATTTTCTTTTTCTTATATTTTTTTCTAGGAATATTTAGCGATTTTTGTTGTCGTGAGCCGGTTCTGTGCGGAAGGGTATGACGCAGATTACTCCGGAGACGGTTAACTCATTAAAAACAATTATTTCGACTGTATTAGCTATAATTTATGTAAACGGTCGCGACACAAGGACTTCCAAGGGAGGTCACCCATCCTAGCTCTGTCATCGCGCCAGAACGCTTAACTTCATGGTTTTGATTGGGCGAGAGCAGTGTCGCTTGTTGTCTATCGCCGCCCGCTCCACACGTACTCAAGGGATATAAGAATAAACATCCCACTCAATGTCGGGTGTGATCATACCTGCACTTATGCACCGGATCCCATCAGAACTCCGAAGTTAAGCGTGCTTGGGCGAGAGCAGTACTAGGATGGGTGACCCCCTTGGAAGTCCAAGTGTTGCACCCCTTTTCACGGCACGAGGACTTCGAAGGGAGGTCACCCATCCTAGCTCTGCCATCGCGCCAGAACGCTTAACTTCATGGTTCTGATTGGGCGAGAGCAGTGCCGCGTGTTGTCCATCGCCGCCCGCTCCACACGTACTCGAGGGATATAAGAATAAACATCCCACTCAATGTCGGGTGCGATCATACCTGCACTTATGCACCGGATCCCATCAGAACTCCGAAGTTAAGCGTGCTTGGGCGAGAGCAGTACTAGGATGGGTGACCCCCTTTGAAGTCCAAGTGTTGCACCCCTTTTTGTGTTTTTCTATTTTTGATTACTTGTTGACAGACGATTTTCGGCTCAAATCATCTGAATCTCGATCGTGACCAGATAAGACATGTGAAATCAACGTAGCTCGGGCTTTGCCTGATTTGGACAAAATTGTAGGCTAATTTGATTTTAAACGGGCAAACGAACGAGACTCACTACTCCGCAATGAGTTGGCGAGATTTTAGCCGAATTCTTTTCTCTAAGACCCTCTAATTTGCGATTTTCCGCTTCTGTTAAGCTTCTGTTTCCTCGAGAAATCCTTTTAGGAAGTTCGAAATTCGATTCTGGTTCCATTTTATCGTATCCCAGGCATAATAATAGCTTTACATTCGCTATTTTCTTCTTCTTATTTTCTTTTCTATTTTCTGGGAACATTTAGCGATTTTTGTTGTCATGAGCCGGTTATGTGCTGAAAGGTATGACGCAGATTACTCCGGAGATGGTTAACTCATTAAAAACAATTATTTCGATTGTTTTACCCATAATTTACGTAAAGGGTCGCGATACGAGGACTTCCCAGGGAGGTCACCCATCCTAGCTCCGCCATCGCGCCAGAACGCTTAACTTCATGGTTTTGATTGGGCGAGAGCAGTGCCGCGTGTTGTCCATCGCCGCCCGCTCCACACGTACTCGAGGGATATAAGAATAAACATCCCACTCAATGTAAGGTTCGATCATACAAGTATTAATGCACCGGATCCTATCAGAACTCCTAAGTTAAGCGGGCTTGGATGAGAGCAGTACTAGGATGGGTGACCCTCTGGGAAGTCCTTGTGTTGCACCCATTTCGTGTTTTTCTATTTTTGATTACTTGTTGACAGACGATTTTCGGCTCCAATCATCTGAATCTTGATCGGGACCAGATAAGAAATGTGAAATCAACGTAGCTCGGACACTGCCGGATTTGGACAAAATTGTAGCCTAATTTGATTGTAAACGGTCAAATGAACGAGACTCATTCCTCCGCAATGAGCTGGCAAGATTTTAGCCGAATTCCTTCTCTAAGACCCTCTAATTTGCGATTTTCCGCTTCTGTTAAGCTACCGTTTCCTTAAGAAATCCGCTTAGGAAGTTCTAAATTCGATTCCGGTTCCATTTTATCATATCCCAGGCATAATAATAGCTTTATATTCGCTATTTTCTTTTTCTTATTTTTTTTTCTAATTTCTGGGAACATTTAGCGATTTTTGTTGTCGTGAGCCGGTTCTGTGCGGAAGGGTATGACGCATATTACTCCGGAGACTGTTAACTCATTAAAAACAATTATTTTGACTGTTTTATCCATAATTTACGTAAACGGTCGCGACACGAGAACTTCCAAGGGAGGTCACCCATCCTAGCTCTGCCATCGCGCCAGAACGCTTAACTTCATGGTTCTGATTGGGCGAGAGCAGTGCCGCGTGTTGTCAATCGCCGCCCGCGCCACACGTACTCGAGGGATATAAGAATAAACATCCCACTCAATGTCGGGTGCGATCATACCAGCACTAATACACCAAATCACATCAGAACTCCGAATTTAAGCGTGCTTGGGCGAGAGCAGTACTAGGATGGGTGACCCCCTTGGAAGTCCTCGTGTTGAACCCCTTTTCGTGTTTTTATGTTTTTGATTACTTGTTGACATACTATTTTTGGCTCAAATCATCTGAATCTCGTTCGGGAGCAGATAAGACATGTGAAAACAACGTAGCTCTGACACTGCCGGATTTGGACAAAATTGTAGGCTAATTTGATTGTAAACGGGCAAACGGACGAGACTCATTACTACGCAATGAACTGACGAGATTTTAGCCGAATTCTTTCTCTAAGACCCTCTAATTTGCGATTTACAGCTTCTGTTAAGCTTTCGTTTCCTCGAGAAATCCGCTTAGGAAGTTCGAAATTCGATTTCGGTTCCATTTTATCGTATCCCAGGCATAATAATAGCTTTACATTCGCTATTTTCTTCTTCTTATTTTGTTTCTATTTTCTGTGAACATTTAGCGATTTTTGTTGTCGTGAGCCGGTTCGGTGCAGAAGGGTATGACGCAGATGACTCCAGAGACGGTTAACTCATTAAAAACAATTATTTCGACTGTTTTAGCTATAATTATGTAAACGGTCGCGACACAAGGACTTCCAAGGGAGGTCACCCATCCTAGCTCTGTCATCGCGTCAGAACGCTTAAATTCATGGTTCTGATTGGGCGAGAGCAGTGCCGCGTGTTGACCATCGCCGCCCGCTCCACACGTACTCGAGGGATATAAGAATAAACATCCCACTCATTGTCAGGTGCAATCATACTAGCACTAATGCACCGGATCCCATCAGAACTCCGAAGTTAAGCGTGTTTGGGCGAGACCAGTACTAGGATGGGCGACCCCCTGGGAAGTTCTCGTGTTGCACCTTTTTTCGTGTTTTTCTACTTTCGATTACTTTTTGACAGACGATTTTCGGCTCAAATCATATGAATCTCGATCGGGACCAGATAAGACATGTGAAATCAACGTAGCTCAGGCATTGCCGGAGTTGGACAAAATTGTAGGCTAATTTGATTGCAAACGGGCAAACGAACGGGACTCATTACTCTGCAATGAGATTGCAAGATTTTAGCCGAATTCTTTTTCTAAGACCCTCTATTTTGCGATTTTCCGCCTCTGTTAAAGCTTCTTTTTCCTCGACAAATCTGCATAGGAAGTCCTAAATTCGATTCCGGTTCCATTTTATCGTATCCCAGACATAATAATAGCTTTACATTCGCTATTTTCTTATTCTTATTTTTTTTCTATTTTTTGGAAACATTTAGCGATTTTGTTGTCGTGAGCCGGTTCTGTGCGGAGGAGTATGACGCAGATTACTCCGAAAACGGTTAACTTATTAAAAACAATTATTTCAACTGTTTTAGCTATAATTTTCGTAAACGGTCGCGACACAAGGACTTCCCGGGGAGGTCACCCATCCTAGCTCTGCCATCGCGCCAGAACGCTTAACTTCATGGTTCTGATTGGGCGAGAGGTGTGCCGCGTGTTGTCCATTGCCGCCCGCTCCACACGTACTCGAGGGATATAAGAATAAACATCTCACCCAATTTCGGGTGCGATCATACCAGCTCTAATGCACCGGATCCCATCAGAACTTAGAAGTTAAGCGTGCTTGGGCGAGAGCAATACTAGGATGGTTGACCCCGTGGGAAGTCCTCGTGTTGCACCCTTTTTCGTGTTTTTCTATTTTTGATTACTAGTTGACACACGATTTTCGGCTCAAATCATCTGAATCTCGATCGTGCACTAGATAAGACATGTGAAATCAACGTAGCTCGGACACTGCCGGATTTGGACAAAATTGTAGCCTAATTTGATTGTAAACGGTTAAACGAACGAGACTCATTACTCCGCAACGAGGTGGCGAGATTTTAGCCGAATTCCTTCTCTAAGACCCTTAATTTGCGATTTTCTGCTTCTGTTAAGCTTCCGTTTCCTCGAGAAATCCGCTTAGAAAGTCCAAAATTCGATTTTTGTTCCATTTTATCGTATCCCAGGCATAATAATAGCTTTACATTCGCTATTTTCTTCTTCTTATTTTTTTTCTATTTTCTGGAAACACTTAGCGATTTTTGTTGTCGTGTGCCGGTTCTGTGCGGAAGGGTATGATGCAGATTACTCCGGAGACGGTTAAGTCATTAAAAACAATTATTTCGACAGTTTTAACCATAATTTACGTAAACGATCGCGACACGAGGACTTCCCGGAGAGGTCACCCATCCTAGCTCTGCCATCGCGCCAAAACGCTTAACTTCATGGTCCAGATTGGGCGAGAGCAGCGCCGCGTTTTGTCCATCGCCGCCCGCTTTACACGTACTCGAGGGATATAAGAATAAACATCCCACTCAATGTCGGGTGCGATCATACCAGCAATAATGCACCGGATCCCATCAGAACTCCGAAGTTAAGCGTGCTTGGGCGAGAGCAGTACTAGGATGGGTGACCCCCAGGGAAGTCCTCGTGTTGCACCCCTTTTCGTGTTTTTCTATTTTTGATTACTTGTTGACAGACAATTTCGGCTAAAATCATCTGAATCTCGATCGGGACCAGATAAGACATGTGAAATCAACGTAGCTCGGGCACTGCCGGATTTGGACAAAATTGTAGGTTAATTTGAATGTAAACGGGCAAACGAACGAGACTCATTACTCCGCAATGAGCTGGCGAGATTTTAGCTGAATTTCTTCTCTAAGACCCTCTAATTTGCAATTTTCCGTTTTTTTTAAGCTTCCGTTTCCTCGATAAATCTTTTTAGGAAGTCCGAAATTCAATTCCGGTTCCATTTTACCGTATCTCCGGCATTATAATATCTTTACATTCGCTATTTTCTTCTTCTTATTTTTTTTTTCTATTTTCTGGTAATATTTAGCGATTTTTGTTGTCGTGAGCCTGTTCTGTGCGGAAGGGTATGACGCAGAATACTCCGGAGACGGTTAACTAATTAAAAACAATTATTTCGACTGTTTTAGCCATAATTTACGTAAACGGTCGCGACACGAGGACTGCCAGGGGAGGTCACCCATCCTAGCTCTTCCATTGCTCCAGAACGCTTAACTTCATGGTTCTGATTGGGCGAGAGCTGTGCCGCGTGTTGTCCGTCGCCGCCCGCTTCACACGTACTCGAGGGATATAAGAATAAACATCCCACTCAATGTCGGGTGCGATCATACCAGCACTAATGCACCAGATCCCATCCGAACTCCGAAGTTAAGCGTGCTTGGGCGATAGCAGTACTAGGATGGTTGACCCACTGGGAAGTCCTCGTGTTGCACCTCTTTTCATGTTTTTCTATTTTTGATTACTTGTTGACAGACGATTTTCGGCTCAAAGCATCTGAATCTCGATCGGGACAAGATAAGACATGTGAATTCAACGTAGCTCGGGCACTGCCGGATTGGGGCAATATTGTAGGCTAATTTGATTGTAAACGGGCAAACGAACGAGACTCATTACTCCGCAACGAGGTGGCGAGATTTTAGCCAAATTCCTTCTCTAAGACCCTCTAATTTGCGATTTTCCGCTTCTGTTAAGCTTCCGTTTCATCAAGAAATCCGCTTAGAAAATTCGAAATTCGATTCCGGTTCAATTTTATCGTATCCCAGGCATAATAATAGCTTTACATTCGCTTTTTTCTTCTTCTTATTTTTTTTTCTATTTTTTGGGAACATTTAGCGATTTTTGTTGTCGTGAGACGGTTCTGTGCGGAAAAGGGTATGACGCAGATTACTCCGGAGACGGTTAACTCATTAAAAACAATTATTTCGACTGTTTTAGCCATAATTTACGTAAACGGTCGCGACACGAGGACTGCCCAGGGAGGTCACCCATCCTAGCTCTGCCATCGCGCCGGAACGCTTAACTTCATGGTTCTTATTGTGCGAGAGCAGTGCCGCGTGTTGTCCATCGCCTCTCGCTCCACAAGTACTCGAGGGATATAAGAATAAACATCCCACTCAATGTCGGGTGCGATCATAACAGCACTAATGCACCGGATCCCATCAGAACTCCGAAGTTAAGCGTGCTTGGGCGAGAGCAGTACTAGGTTGGGTGACCCCCTTGGAAGTCCTCGTGTGTCACCCCTTTTCGTGTTTTTATATTTTTTATTACTTGTTGACAGACGATTTTCTGCTCAAATCATCTTAATCTCGATCGAGACCAGATAAGACATGTGAAATCAACGTAGCTCGGGCACTGCCGGATTTGGGCAAAATTGTAGGCTAATTTGATTGTAAACGGACAAACGAACGAGACTCATTGCTCCGCAATGAGCTGGCGAGATTTTAGCCGAATTCCTTTTCTAAAACCCTCTAATTTGCAATTTTCCGCTTCTGTTAATAGCTTTACGTACTCTATTTTCTTTATATTTTTTGTTTCTATTTTCTGGTAACATTTATCGATTTTTGTTGTCGTGAGCCAGTTCTGTGCTGAAGGGTATGACGCAGATTACTCCGGAGATGGTTAATTCATTAAAAACAATTATTTCGACTGTTTTATCCATAATTTACATAAATGGTCACGACACGAGGACTTCCCAGGGAGGTCACTCATCCTAGCTCTGCCATCGCACCAGACGCTTAACTTCATGGTTCTGATTGGGCGAGAGCAGTGCCGCGTGTTGTCCATCGCCTCCCGCTCCACAAGTACTCGAGGGATATAAAAATAAACATCCCAATCAATGTCGGGTGCGATCATACCAGCACTAATGCACCGGATCCCATCAGAACCCCGAAGTTAAGCGTGCTCAGGCGAGAGCAATACTAGGATGGTTGACCCCCTGGGAAGTCCTTGTGTTGCACCCCTTTCCGTGTTTTTCTATTTTTGATTACTTGTTGACAGTCGATTTTCGGCTCAAATCATCTGAATCTCGATCGAGACCAGATAAGACATGTGAAATAAACGTAGCTCGATCACTGTTGGATTTGGACAAAATTGTAGGCTAATTTAATTGTAAACGGGCAAACGAACGAGGCTCATTACTCCGCAATGAGCTGGCGAGATTTTAGCCGAATTCCTTTTCCAAGACCCTATAATTTTCGATTTTCCGCTTCTGTTAAACTTCCGTTTCCTCGAGAAATCCGCTTAGGAATTTCGAAACTCGATTCCTGTTCCATTTTATCGTATCTCGGGCATAATAATAGCTTTATATTCGCTATTTTCTTCTTTTTATTTTTTTTGTATTTTCTGGGAACATTTAGCGATTTTTGTTGTCGTGAGCCGGTTCTGTGCGGAAGGGTATGACGCAGATTACTCCGGAGAAGGTTAACTCATTAAAAACAATTATTTCGATCTTAACTTCATGGTTCTGATTGGGCGAGAGCAGTGACGCGTGTTGTCCATCGCCGCCTGCTCCACACGTACTCGAGGGATATAAGAATAAAAATCCCACTCAATGTCTGGGGCGATCATAACGGCACTAATGCACCGGATCCCATCAGAACTACGGAGTTAAGCGTGCTTGTGCGAGAGCAGCACTAGGATGGGTGACCCCCTAGGAAATCTTCGTGTTGCACCCTTTTCGTGTTTTTCTATTTTTGATTACTTGTTGACAGATGATTTTCGGCTCAAATCATCTGAATCTCGATCAGGACCAGATAAGACATGTGAAATCAACTTAGCTCGGGCACTGCCGAATTTGGATAAAATTGTAGCCTAATTTGATTGTAAACGGGAAAACGAACGAGACTCATTTCTCCGCAATGAGCTGGCGAGATTTTAGCCGAATTCATTCACTAAGACCCTCTAATTTGCGATTTTTCGCTTCTGTTAAGCTTCTGTTTCCTCGAGAAATCCGCTTAGGAAGTTCGAAATTTGATTCCGGTTCCATTTTATCGTATCTCATGCATAATAATAGCTTTATCTTCGCTATTTTCTTCTTCTTATTTTTTTTCTATTTTCTAGGAACATTTAGCGATTTTTGTTGTCGTGAGCCGGTTATGTGTAGAAGGGTATGACGCAGATTACTCTGGAGACGGTTAAATCATTTAAAACAATTATTTCGAGCTTAACTTCATGGTTCTGATTGGGCGAGAGCAGTGCCGCGTGTTGTCCATCGCCGCCCGCTCCACACGTACTCGAGATATATAAGAATAAAAATCCCAGTCAATGTCGGGTGCGATCATACCAGAACTAATGCACCGGATCCCATCAGAACTCCGAAGTTAAGCGTGCTTGGGCGAGAGCAGTACTAGGATGAGTGACTCCCTGGGAAGTCCTCGTGTTGAACACCTTTTCGTGTTTTTCTATTTTTGATTACTTGTTGACAGACGATTTTCGTCTCAAATCATCTGAATCTCGATCGAGACCAGATATGACATGTGAAATCAACATAGCTCGGGCACTGACTCATTACTCCGCAATAAGCGGGGCGAGATTTTAGCCGAATTCCTTCTCTAAGACCCTCTAATTTGCGATTTTCCCCTTGTTTTAAGCTTCCGTTTCCTCGAGAAATCCGCTTAGGAAGTTCGAAATTCGATTCATGTTCCATTTTATCGTATCACAAGCATAAAAATAGCTTTACATTCGCTATTTTCTTTTTCTTATTTTTTTTCTATTTTCTGGGAACATTTAGCGATTTTTGTTGTCGTGAGCCGGTTATGTGCGGAAGGGTACGACGCAGATTATTCTGGAGACGGTTAACTCATTAAAAACAATTATTTCGACTATTTTAGCCATAGTTTACGTAAACGATCGCGACACGAGGACTTCCCAGGGAGGTCACCCATCCCAGCTCTGCCATCACGCCAGAACACTTAACTTCATGGTTCTGATTGGGCGAGATATAAGAATAAAAATCGCACTCAATGTAACTGCCGGATTTTGACAAAATTGTAGCCTAATTTGATTGTAAACGGGCAAACGAACGAGACTCATTACTCCGCATTGAGCTTGCGAGATTTTAGCCGAATTCATTCTCTAAGACCCTCTAATTTGCGATTTTCCGCTTCTGTTAAGCTTCTGTTTACTCGAGAAATCCGCTTAGGTAGTTCGAAATTCGATTCATGTTGCATTTTATCGTATCTCAGATATAAAAATAGCTTTACATTCGCTATTTTTTTCTTCTTATTTTTTTTCCTATTTTCTTGTACACATTTAGCGATTTTTGTTGTCGTGAGCCGGTTCTGTGCGGAAGCGTATGACGCAGATTACTCCGGAGACGGTTAACTCATTAAAAACAATTATTTCGAGCTTAACTTCATGGTTCTGATTGGGCGAGAGCAGTGCCGCGAGTTGTCCATCGCCGCCTGCTCCACACGTACTCGAGAGATATAAGAATAAAAATCCCACCCAATTTCGGGTGCGATAATACCAGAACTAATGCACCGGATCCCATCAGAACACTGAAGTTAAGCGTGCTTGGGCGAGAGCTGTACTAGGATGAGTGACCCCCTGGGAAGTCCTCGTGTTGCATCCCTTTTCGTGTTTTTCTATTTTTGATTACTTGTTGACAGACGATTTTCGGCTCAAATCATCTGAATCTCGATCCAGACCAGATAAGACATGTGAAATCAACGTAGCTCGGGAACTGCCGGATTTTGACAAAATTGTAGCCTAATTTGATTGTAAATGGGCAAACGAACGAGACTCATTACTCCGCAATGAGCTGGCGAGATTTTAGCCGAATTCCTTCTCTAATACCCTATAATTTGCGATTTTCCGCTTCTGTTAAGCTTCCGTTTCCTCGAGAAATCCGCTTAGGAAGTTCGAAATTCGATTCCTGTTCCATTTTATCGTATCTCAAGCATAATAATAGCTTTACATTCGCTATTTTCTTCTTCTTATTTTTTTTCTATTTTCTGGGAACATTTAGAAATTTTTGTTGTCGTGAGCCGGTTCTGTGCGGAAGAGTATGACGCAGATTACTCCAAGGACGGTTAACTCATTAAAAACAATTATTTCGACAGTTTTAGCCATAATTTACGTAAACGATCGCGACACGAGGACTTCCCAAGGAGGTCACCCATCCTAGCTTTGCCATCGCGCCAGAACGCTAACTTCATGGTTCTGATTGGGCGATAGCAGTGCCGCGTGTTGTCCATCGCCTCTCGCTCCACACGTACTCGAGGGATATAAGAATAAATATCGTTGTCAATGTTGGGTGCAATCATACCAGCACTAATGCACCGGATCCCATCAGAATTCCGAAGTTAAGCGTGCTTGGGCGAGAGTAGTACTAGGATGGGTGACTCCTTGGGAAGTCCTGGTATTGCACCCCTTTTCGTGTTTTTCTTTTTTTTATTACTTGTTGACAGACGATTTTCGACTCAAATCATCTGAATCTCGATCGGGACAAGATAAGACATGTGATATCAACGTAGCTCGGGCACTGCCGGATTTGGACAAAATTGTAGGTTAATTTGATTGTAAACGGGCAAACGAACGAGACTCATTACTCCGCAACAAGGTGACGAGATTTTAGCCGAATTCCTTCTCTAAGACCCTCTAATTCACAATTTTTCGCTTCCCTTAAGCTTGCGTTTCCGCGAGAAATCCGCTTAGGAAGTTCGAAATTCGATTCCGGTTCCATTTTATCGTATCCCTGGCATAATAATAGCTTTACATTCGCTATTTTCTTCTTCTTATTTTTTTTTCTATTTTCTTGGAACATTTAGCGATTTTTGTTGTCGTGAGCCGGTTGTGTGCGGAAGGGTATTACGCAGATTACTCCGGAGACGGTTAACTCATTAAAAACAATTATTTCGACTGTTTTAGCCATAATTTACGTAAATGGTCGCGACACGAGGTTTTCCCAGGGAGGTCAACCATCCTAGCTCTGCCATCGCGCCAGAACGCTTAACTTCATGGTTCTGATTGGGCGAGAGAAGTGCCGCGTGTTGTCAATCGCAGCCCGCTCCATACGTACTCGAGGGATATAAGAATAAACATCCCAGTCAATGTCTGGTGCGATCATACCAGCACTAATGCACCGGATTCCATCAGAACTCTGAAGTTAAGCGTGCCTAGGCGAGAGAAGTACTAGGATGGATGACCCCCTGGGAAGTCCTCGTGTTACACCCCTTTTCATTTTTTCTAATTTTGATTACTTGTTGACAGACGATTTTAGGCTCAAATCATCTGAATCTCGAACGGGGCCAGATAAGACATGTGAAATCAAAGCAGATCGGGCATTGCCGGATTTGAACAAAATTGTAGGCTAATTTGATTGTAAACGGGCAAACGAACGAGACTCGTTACTCCGCAATGAGCTAGCGAGAGTTTAGCCGAATTCTTTCTTTAAGACCCTCTAATTTGCAATTTTCCGCTTCTGTTAAGCTTCCGTTTCCTCGAGAAATCCGCTTAGGAAGTTCGAAATTCGATTCCTGTTCCATTTTATCGTATCTCAGGCATAATAATAGGTTTACATTCACTATTTTCTTCTTCTTATTTTTTTTTCTATTTTCTGGGAACATTTAGCGATTTTTATTGTCGTGAGCCGGTTCTGTGCAGAAGGGTATGACGCAGATTACTCCGGAGACGGTTAACTCATTAAAAACAATTATTTCGAATGTTTTAGCCATAATTTACGTAAACGGTCGCGACACGAGGAATTTCCAGGGAGGTCACCCATCCTAGCTCTGCCATCGCGCCAGAACGCTTATTTTCATGGTTCTGATTGGGCAATAACAGTGCCGTGTGTTGTCCATCGCCGCCCGCTCCACACGTACTCGAGGGATATAAGAATAGACATCCCACACAATGTCGGGTGCGATCATACAAGCACTAATGCACCAGATCCCATCAGAACTCCAAAGTTAAGCATGCTTGGGCGAGAGCAGTACTAGAACGGGTGACCCCCTGGGAAGTCCTCGTGTTGCACCCCTCTTCGTGTTTTTCTATTTTTGATTACTTATTGACAGACGATTTTTGGCTCAAATCTTCTGAATCTCGATCGAAACCATATAAGACATGCGAAATCAACGTATATCGGACACTGCTGGATTTGGATAAAATTGTAGGCTAATTTGATTGTAAACGGGCAAACGAACGAGACTCAATACTCCGCAACGAGGTGGCGAGTTTTAGCCGAATTCCTTCTCTAAGACCCTCTAATTTGCGATTTTCCGCTACTGTTAAGCTTCTGTTTCCTTGAGAAATCCGCTTAGTGAGTTCATAATTCGATTCCGGTTCCATTTTATCGTATCCCACTCAATGTCGGGTGCGATCATACCAGCACTAATGCACTGGATCTCAGCAGAACTCCGAAGTTAGGCGTGCTTGGGCGAGAGCAGTACTAGGATGGGTGACCCCCTAGGAAGTCCTCTTGTTGCACCTATTTTTCGTGTTTTTCTATTTTTGATTACTTGTTGACAGACGATTTTTCATTTCAAATCATCTGAATCTCAATCGGGACCAGATAAGACATGGGAAATAAACGTAGCTCGGGCACTGCCGGAATTGGACAAAATTGTAGGCTAATTTTATTGTAAACGGGCAAAAGAACGAGACTCATTACTCCGCAACGAGGTGGCGAGATTTTAGCCTAATTCCATCTCTAAGTCCCTCTAATTTGAGATTTTCCGCTTCTGTTAAGTTTCCGTTTTCTCGAGAAATCCGCTTAGAAAGTTCAAAATTCGATTCTGGTTTCATTTTATCGTATCTCATGCATAATAATAGCTTTACATTCGCTATTTTCCTATTCTTATTTTTTTCTATTTTTTGGTAACATTTAGCAATTTTTGTTGTCGTGAGCCGGTTCTGTGTGGTAGGGTATGACGCAGATTACTCCGGAGACGGTTAACTCATTAAAAACAATTATTTCGACTGTTTTAGCCCTAATTTACGTAAACGGTCCAGACACGAGGACTTCCAAGGGAGGTCACCCATCTTAGCTCTGCCGTCGCGCCAGAACGCTTAACTTCATTGTTATGATTGGGCGAGAGCAGTGCCGCGTGTTGTCCATCGCCGCCCGCTCCACACGTACTCGAGGGATATAAGAATAAACATCCCACTCAATGTCAGGTGCGATCATACCAGCACTAATGCACCAGATCCCATCAGAACTCTGAAGTTAAGCGTGCTTGGGCGAGAGCAATACTAGGATGGGTGACTCCCTGTGAAGCCCTATTGTTGCACCCCTTTTCGTGTTTTTCTATTTTTGATTACTTGTGGACAGACGATTTGGGCTCAAATCATCTGAATCTCGATCGGGACCAGATAAGACTTCTGAAATCAGCGTAGCTCGGGCTATGCCGGATTTTGACAAAATTGTAGGCTAATTTGATTGTAAACGGGCAAACGAACGAGACTCATTGCTCCGCAATGAGCTGGTGAGATTTTAGCCGAATTTTTTCTCTAGGACCCTCTAATTTGCGATTTTCCGCTTCTTTTAAGCTTCTGTTTCCTTGAGAAATCAGCTTAGGAAGTTCGAAATTCGATTACTGTTCCATTTTATCGTATCCCAATCATAATAATATCTTTAAATTCGCTATTTTCTTCATCCTATTTTTTTTTTCTATTTTCTGGGAACATTTAGCGATTTTTGTTGTCGTGAGCCGGTTCTGTGCGGAAGGGTATGACGCATATTACTCCGGAGACGGTTAACTCATTAAAAACAATTATTTCGACTGTTTTAGCGATAATTTACGTAAACGGTCGTGACACGAGGTCTTCCCAGGGAGGTCACCCATCCTAGCTATTCCGTCGCGCCAGAACGCTTAACTTCATCGTTCTAATTGGGCGAGAGCAGTTCCACGTGTTTTCCATCGCCGCCCGCTCCACACGTACTCGAGAGATATAAGAATAAACATCCCACTCAATGTCGGATGCGATCATACTAGCACTAATGCACTGGATCCCATCAGAACTCCGAAGTTAAGCGTGCTTGGGCGATAGCAGTACTAGGATGGGTGACCCGACCCCCTAGGAAGTCCTCGTGTTGCACCCCTTTTCGTGTTTTTTTATTTTTGATTACTTGTTGACAGACGATTTTCGGCTCAAATCATCAGAATCTCGATCGGGACCAGATAAAACATGTGAAATGAAAGTAGCTTGGGCACTGCCGGATTTTGACAAAATTGTAGCCTAATTTGATTGTAGACGGGCAAACGAACGAGACTCATTCCTTCGCAATGAGCTGGCGAGATTTTAGCCGAATTCCTTCTCTAAGACCCTCTAATTTGCGATTTTCCGCTTCTGTTAAGCTTCCGTTTCCTCGAGAAATCCGCTTAGGAAGTTCGAAATTAAATTCCGGTTCCATTTTATCTTATCTCAAGCATAATAATAGCTTTACATTCATTATTTTCTTATTCTTAATTTTTTTCTATTTTCTGGGAACATTTAGCGATTTTTGTTGTCGTGAGCCGGTTCTGTGCGGAAGGGTATGACGCAGATTACTCCGGAGACGGTTAACTCATTAAAAACAATTATTTTGACTGTTTTAGCCATAATTTACATAAACAATCGCGACACGAGGACTGCCCACGAGGACGCCAGAACGCTTAACTTCATGGTTCTGATTGGGCGAGAGAAGTGCCGCGTGTTGTCCATCGCCGCCCGCTCCACACGTACTCGAGGGATATAAGAATACACATCCCACTCAATGTCGGGTGCGATCATACCAGCACTAATGCACTAAGCGATCATACGAGCCTCATTACTCCGCAACGAGCTGGCGAGATTTTAGCCGAATTCATTCTATAAGACCCTCTAATTTGCGATTTTCCGATTCTGTTAATCTTCCGTTTCCTTGAGAAATCTTCTAAGCAAGTTTGAAATTCGATTTCGGTTCCATTTTATAGTATACCAAGCATAATAATAGCTTTACATTCGCTATTTTCTTTTTCTTATTTTTTTCTATTTTCTGGGAGCATTTAGCAATTTTTATTGTCGTGAGCCGGTTCTGTGCAGAAGGATATGACGAAGATTACTCCGGAGATGGTTAACTCATTAAAAACAATTATTTCGAATGTTTTAGCCATAATTTACGTAAACGGTCGCGACACGAGGACTGCCCAGGGAGGTCACCAATCCTAGCTCTGCCATCGCGCCAGAAGGCTTAACTTCATGGTTTTTATTGGGCGAGAGCAGTACCGCGTGTTGTCCATCGCCGCCTGCTCCACACGTACTCGAGGGATATAAGAATAAAAATCCCACTCAATGTCGGGTGCGATCATACCAGCACTAATGCACCAGATCCCATCAGAACTCCGAAGTTAAGCATGCTTGGGCGAGAGCAGTACTATTTTTGGTTTCTTGTTGACATACGATTTTTGGCTCAAATCATCTGAATCTCGATCAGGACCAGATAAGACATGTGAAATCAACGTAGCTCGGGCACTGCCAGATTTGAACAAAATTGTAGCCTAATTTGATTGTAAACGGGCGAACGAACGAGACTCATTACTCCGCGATGATTTGACAAGATTTCACCCGAATTTCTTCTCTAAGACACTCTAATTTGAGATTTTTCGCTTCTGTTAAGATTCCGTTTCCTCGAGAAATCCGCTAAGGAAGTTTGAAATTCGATTCTGGTTCCATTTTATCGTATCTCAGGCATAATAATGGCTTTACATTCGCTATTTTCTTATTCTTATTTTTTTTTCTATTTTCTGGGAACATTTAGCGATTTTTGTTGTCGTGAGCCGGTACTGTGCGGAAGGGTATAACGCAGATTACTCTGAAGACGGTTAACTCATTAAAAACAATTATTTCGACTGTTTTATCTATAATTGACGTAAACGGTCGCGACACGAGGACTTCCCAGGGAGGTCACCCAACCTAGCTCTTCCATCGCGCTAGAACGCTTAACTTCATTGTTCTGATTAGGCGAGAGCAGTGCCGCGTGTTGTCCATCGCCGCCCGCTCCACACGTACTCGAGGGATATAAGAATAAAAATACCACTTAATGTCGGGTGCGATCATACCAGCACTAATGCACCGGATCCCATCAGAACTCCAAAGTTAAGCATGCTTGGGCGAGAGCAGTACTAGAATGGGTGACCCCCTTGGAAGTTCTCGTGTTGCACCCCTTTTCGTGTTTTTCTATTTTTGATTACTTGTTGACAGAAAATTTTCGGCTCAAATCATCTGAATCTCGATCGGGACCACATGGGAAATAAACGTAGCTCGGGCTCTGCCGGATTTGGAAAAAATTGTAGGATAATTTGATTGTAAACGGGCAAACGAACGAGACTCATTACTCCGCAATGAGCTGACGAGATTTTAGCCGAATTCCTTCTCTAAGACCCTCTAATTTGCGATTTTCCGCTTCTGTTAAACTTCTGTTTCCTCGAGAAATCCGCTTAGGAAGTCCGAAATTCGATTCCGGTTTCATTTTATCGTATCCCAGGCATAATAATAGCTTTACATTCGCTATTTTCTTCTTCTTAATTTTTTTTCTATTTTCTGGGAAGATTTAGCGATTTTTGTTGTCCTGAGCCTGGTTCTATGCGGAAGGGTATGACGCAGATTACTCCGGAGACGATTAACTCAATAAAAACAAATATTTCGACTGTTTTAGCCATAATTTACGTAAACGATCGCGACACGAGGATTTACCAGGGAGTGTCACCCATCTTAGCTCTTCCATCGCGCCAGAACGCTTAACTCAATGGTTCTGATTGGGCGAGAGCAGTGGCGAGTGTTGTCCATTGCCGCCTGCTCCTACGTACTCGATGGATATAGGAATAAACATCCCACTCGATGTCAAGTGCGATCATACCAGCACTAATGCACCGAATCCCATCAGAACTGCGAAGTTAAGCGTGCTTGGGCGAGAGCAGTACTAGGATGGGTGACCACGTGGAAAGTCCTCGTGTTGCACCCCTTTTCGTGTTTTTCTATATTTGATTACTTGTTGACAGACGATTTTCGGCTCAAATCATCTGAATCTCGATCGGGACCAGATAAGACATGTGAAATCAACGTAGCTCGGGCACTGCCAGATTTTGACAAAATTGTAACCAAATTTGATTGTTCCGCAATGAGCTGGCGAGATTTTAGCCGAATTCCTTCTCTAAGACACTCTAATTTGAGATTTTCCGCTTCTGTTAAGCTTCCGTTTCCTCGAGAAATCTGCTTAGGAAGTTCGAAATTCGATTTCGGTTCCATTTTATCTTATCTCAGGCATAATAATAGCTTTACATTCGTTATTTTCTTATTCATAATTTTTTTCTATTTTTCTGGGAACATTTAGCAATTTTTGTTGTCGTGAGCCGGTTCTGTGCGGAAGGGTATGACGCAGATTACTCCGGAGACGGTTAACTCATTAAAAACAATTATTTCGACTGTTTTATCCATAATTTACGTAAACGGTCGCGACACGAGGACTTTCGAGGGAGGTCACCCATCCTAACTCTGCCATCGTGCCACAACGCTTAACTTCATGGTTCTGATTGGCCGAGAGAAGTGCCACGTGTGGTCCATCGCCGTCCGCTCGACACGTACTCGAGGGATATAAGAATAACAATCCCACTAAATTTCGAGTGCGATTATACCAGCAATAATGCACCGGATCCCATCAGAACACCGAAGTTAAGCGTGCTTGGGCGAGAGCAGTACTAGGGTGGGTGACCCCCTTGGAAGTCCTCGTGTTGCACCCATTTTCGTGTTTTTCTATTTTTGATTACTTGTTGACAGACGATTTTTGGCTCAAATCATCTGAATCTCGATCGGGACCAGATAAGACATGTGAAATCAACGTAGATCGGGCACTGCCGGATTTGGACAAAATTGTAGGCTAATTTGATTGTAAACGGGCAAACGAACGAGACTCAACACTCCGCAACGAGGTGGCGAGATTTTAGCCTAATTCCTTCTCTAAGACCCTCTAATTTGAGATTTTCAGCTTCTGCTAGGCTTCCGTTTCCTCGAGAAATCCGCTTAGGAAGTTCGAAATTCGATTCCAGATCCATTTTATCGTATCTCATGCATAATAATAGCTTTACATTCGCTATTTTCTTCTTCTTATTTTTTTCTATTTTCTGGGAACATTTAGCAATTTTTGTTGTTGTGAGCCGGTTCTGTGCGGAAGTGTATGATACACATTAGTCTGGAGACGGTTAACTCATTAAAAACAAATATTTCGACTATTTTAGCCATAATTTACGTAAACGATCACGACACGAAGATTTACCAGGGAGTGTCACCCATCCTAGCTCTTCCATCGCGCCAGAACGCTTAACTTCATGGTTCTTATTGGGCGAGAGCAGTGCCGAGTGTTGTCCATCGCCGCCCGCTCCTACGTACTCAAGGGATATAAGAATAAACTTCCCACTCAATGTCGGGTGCGATCATACCAGCACTAATGCTCCGGATCCCATCAGAACTCCGAAGTTAAGCGTGCTTGGGCGAGAGAAGTACTAGAATGGGTGATGCCTTGGAATTCCTCGTGTTACACTCCTTTTCGTGTTTTTCTATTTTTGATTATTTGTTTACAGACGATTTTCGGCTCAAATCATCTGAATCTCGATCGGGACTAGATAAGACATGGAAAATCAACGTAGCTCGGGCACTGCCGGATTTTGACAAAATTGTAGGCTAATTTGATTGTAAATGGGCAAACGATCGAGACTTATTACTCCGCAATGAGCTGACGAGATTTTAGCCGAATTCCTTCTCTAAGACCCTCTAATTTGCGATTTTCTGCTTCTGTTAAGCTTCTGTTTCCTCGAGAAATCCGCTTAGGAAGTTCGAAATTCGATTCCGGTTCCATTTTATCTTATCTCAGGCATAATAATAGCTTTACATTCGTTATTTTCTTTTTCTTAATTTTTTTCTATTTTCTGGGAACATTTAGCGATTTTTGTTGTCGTGAGCCGGTTCTGTGCGGAAGGGTATGACACAGATTACTCCGGAAATGGTTAACTCAGTAAAAACAATTATTTCGACTGTTTAAGCCATAATTTACGTAAACGGTCGGAGGTCACCCATCCTAGCTCTTCCATCGCGACAGAACGCTTTACTTCATGGTTCTGATTGGGCTTGAGCAGTGCCGAGTGTTGTCCATCGCCGCCCGCTCCACACGTACTCGAGAGATATAAGAATAAACATCCTACTCAATGTCGGGTGCGATCATACCAGCACTAATGCACCGCATCCCATCAGAACTCCGAAGTTAAGCATGCTTGGGCGAGAGCAGTACTAGGATAGGTGACCCCTTGGAAGTCCTCGTGTTGCACCCCTTTTCGTGATTTTCTATTTTTGATTACTCGAGAAATCCGCTAATAAAGTCCGAAATTCGATTCCGGTTCCATTTTATCGTATCCCAGGTATAATAATAGCTTTACATTCGCTATTTTCTTCTTCTTTTTTTCTATTTTCTGGGAACATTTAGCCATTTTTGTTGTCGTGAGCCGGTTCTGTGCGGCAGTGTATGAGGTAGATTACTCCGGATTCGATTAACTCATTAAAAACAATTATTTCAACTGTTTTAGCCATAATTTACGTAAACGGTCGCGACACGAGTACTTCCCTGGGAGGTCACCCATCATAGCTCTGCCATCGCGCTAGAACGCTTAACTTCATGGTTCTTATTGGGAGAGAGCAGTGCCGCGTGTTGTCCATCGCCGCCCACTCCACACGTACTCGAGGGATATAAGAATAAAAATCCCACTCAATGTCGGGTGCGATCATACCAGCACTAATGCACCGGATCCCATCAGAACTCTGAAGTCAACCGTGCTAGGGCTAGAGCAGTACTAGGATTGGTGACCCCCTGGGAAGTCCTCATGTTGCAGAAGGGTATGACGCATATTACTCCGGAGACGGTTAACTCATTAAAAACAATTATTTCGACTGTTTTAGCGATAATTTACGTAAACGGTCGTGACACGAGGTCTTCCCAGGGAGGTCACCCATCCTAGCTATTCCGTCGCGCCAGAACGCTTAACTTCATCGTTCTAATTGGGCGAGAGCAGTTCCACGTGTTTTCCATCGCCGCCCGCTCCACACGTACTCGAGAGATATAAGAATAAACATCCCACTCAATGTCGGATGCGATCATACTAGCACTAATGCACTGGATCCCATCAGAACTCCGAAGTTAAGCGTGCTTGGGCGATAGCAGTACTAGGATGGGTGACCCGACCCCCTAGGAAGTCCTCGTGTTGCACCCCTTTTCGTGTTTTTTTATTTTTGATTACTTGTTGACAGACGATTTTCGGCTCAAATCATCAGAATCTCGATCGGGACCAGATAAAACATGTGAAATGAAAGTAGCTAGGGCACTGCCGGATTTTGACAAAATTGTAGCCTAATTTGATTGTAGACGGGCAAACGAACGAGACTCATTCCTTCGCAATGAGCTGGCGAGATTTTAGCCGAATTCCTTCTCTAAGACCCTCTAATTTGCGATTTTCCGCTTCTGTTAAGCTTCCGTTTCCTCGAGAAATCCGCTTAGGAAGTTCGAAATTAAATTCCGGTTCCATTTTATCTTATCTCAAGCATAATAATAGCTTTACATTCGTTATTTTCTTATTCTTAATTTTTTTCTATTTTCTGGGAACATTTAGCGATTTTTGTTGTCGTGAGCCAGTTTTGTGCGGAAGGGTATGACGCAGATTACTCCAGAGACGGTTAACTCATTAAAAACAATTATTTTGACTGTTTTAGCCATAATTTACATAAACAATCGCGACACGAGGACTGCCCACGAGGACGCCAGAACGCTTAACTTCATGGTTCTGATTGGGCGAGAGAAGTGCCGCGTGTTGTCCATCGCCGCCCGCTCCACACGTACTCAAGGGATATAAGAATACACATCCCACTCAATGTCGGGTGCGATCATACCAGCACTAATGCACTAAGCGATCATACGAGCCTCATTACTCCGCAACGAGCTGGCGAGATTTTAGCCGAATTCATTCTATAAGACCCTCTAATTTGCGATTTTCCGATTCTGTTAATCTTCCGTTTCCTTGAGAAATCTTCTAAGCAAGTTTGAAATTCGATTTCGGTTCCATTTTATAGTATACCAAGCATAATAATAGCTTTACATTCGCTATTTTCTTTTTCTTATTTTTTTCTATTTTCTGGGAGCATTTAGCAATTTTTATTGTCGTGAGCCGGTTCTGTGCAGAAGGATATGACGAAGATTACTCCGGAGATGGTTAACTCATTAAAAACAATTATTTCGAATGTTTTAGCCATAATTTACGTAAACGGTCGCAACACGAGGACTGCCCAGGGAGGTCACCAATCCTAGCTCTGCCATCGCGCCAGAAGGCTTAACTTCATGGTTTTTATTGGGCGAGAGCAGTACCGCGTGTTGTCCATCGCCGCCTGCTCCACACGTACTCGAGGGATATAAGAATAAAAATCCCACTCAATGTCGGGTGCGATCATACCAGCACTAATGCACCAGATCCCATCAGAACTCCGAAGTTAAGCATGCTTGGGCGAGAGCAGTACTATTTTTGGTTTCTTGTTGACATACGATTTTTGGCTCAAATCATCTGAATCTCGATCAGGACCAGATAAGACATGTGAAATCAACGTAGCTCAGGCACTGCCAGATTTGAACAAAATTGTAGCCTAATTTGATTGTAAACGGGCGAACGAACGAGACTCATTACTCCGCGATGATTTGACAAGATTTCACCCGAATTTCTTCTCTAAGACACTCTAATTTGAGATTTTTCGCTTCTGTTAAGATTCCGTTTCCTCGAGAAATCCGCTAAGGAAGTTTGAAATTCGATTCTGGTTCCATTTTATCGTATCTCAGGCATAATAATGGCTTTACATTCGCTATTTTCTTATTCTTATTTTTTTTTCTATTTTCTGGGAACATTTAGCGATTTTTGTTGTCGTGAGCCGGTACTGTGCGGAAGGGTATAACGCAGATTACTCTGAAGACGGTTAACTCATTAAAAACAATTATTTCTACTGTTTTATCTATAATTGACGTAAACGGTCGCGACACGAGGACTTCCCAGGGAGGTCACCCAACCTAGCTCTTCCATCGCGCTAGAACGCTTAACTTCATTGTTCTGATTGGGCGAGAGCAGTGCCGCGTGTTGTCCATCGCCGCCCGCTCCACACGTACTCGAGGGATATAAGAATAAAAATACCACTTAATGTCGGGTGCGATCATACCAGCACTAATGCACCGGATCCCATCAGAACTCCAAAGTTAAGCATGCTTGGGCGAGAGCAGTACTAGAATGGGTGACCCCCTTGGAAGTTCTCGTGTTGCACCCCTTTTCGTGTTTTTCTATTTTTGATTACTTGTTGACAGAAAATTTTCGGCTCAAATCATCTGAATCTCGATCGGGACCACATGGGAAATAAACGTAGCTCGGGCTCTGCCGGATTTGGAAAAAATTGTAGGATAATTTGATTGTAAACGGGCAAACGAAGGAGACTCATTACTCCGCAATGAGCTGAAGAGATTTTAGCCGAATTCCTTCTCTAAGACCCTCTAATTTGCGATTTTCCGCTTCTGTTAAACTTCTGTTTCCTCGAGAAATCCGCTTAGGAAGTCCGAAATTCGATTCCGGTTTCATTTTATCGTATCCCAGGCATAATAATAGCTTTACATTCGCTATTTTCTTCTTCTTAATTTTTTTTCTATTTTCTGGGAAGATTTAGCGATTTTTGTTGTCCTGAGCCGGTTATATGCGGAAGGGTATGACGCAGATTACTCCGGAGACGATTAACTCAATAAAAACAAATATTTCGACTGTTTTAGCCATAATTTACGTAAACGATCGCGACACGAGGATTTACCAGGGAGTGTCACCCATCTTAGCTCTTCCATCGCGCCAGAACGCTTAACTCAATGGTTCTGATTGGGCGAGAGCAGTGGCGAGTGTTGTCCATTGCCGCCTGCTCCTACGTACTCGATGGATATAGGAATAAACATCCCACTCGATGTCAAGTGCGATCATACCAGCACTAATGCACCGAATCCCATCAGAACTGCGAAGTTAAGCGTGCTTGGGCGAGAGCAGTACTAGGATGGGTGACCACGTGGAAAGTCCTCGTGTTGCACCCCTTTTCGTGTTTTTCTATATTTGATTACTTGTTGACAGACGATTTTCGGCTCAAATCATCTGAATCTCGATCGGGACCAGATAAGACATGTGAAATCAACGTAGCTCGGGCACTGCCAGATTTTGACAAAATTGTAACCAAATTTGATTGTTCCGCAATGAGCTGGCGAGATTTTAGCCGAATTCCTTCTCTAAGACACTCTAATTTGAGATTTTCCGCTTCTGTTAAGCTTCCGTTTCCTCGAGAAATCCGCTTAGGAAGTTCGAAATTCGATTTCGGTTCCATTTTATCTTATCTCAGGCATAATAATAGCTTTACATTCGTTATTTTCTTATTCATAATTTTTTTCTTTTTTCTGGGAACATTTAGCAATTTTTGTTGTCGTGAGCCGGTTCTGTGCGGAAGGGTATGACGCAGATTACTCCGGAGACGGTTAACTCATTAAAAACAATTATTTCGACTGTTTTATCCATAATTTACGTAAACGGTCGCGACACGAGGACTTTCGAGGGAGGTCACCCATCCTAGCTCTGCCATCGTGCCACAACGCTTAACTTCATGGTTCTGATTGGCCGAGAGAAGTGCCACGTGTGGTCCATCGCCGTCCGCTCGACACGTACTCGAGGGATATAAGAATAACAATCCCACTAAATTTCGAGTGCGATTATACCAGCAATAATGCACCGGATCCCATCAGAACACCGAAGTTAAGCGTGCTTGGGCGAGAGCAGTACTAGGGTGGGTGACCCCCTTGGAAGTCCTCGTGTTGCACCCATTTTCGTGTTTTTCTATTTTTGATTACTTGTTGACAGACGATTTTTGGCTCAAATCATCTGAATCTCGATCGGGACCAGATAAGACATGTGAAATCAACGTAGATTGGGCACTGCCGGATTTGGACAAAATTGTAGGCTAATTTGATTGTAAACGGGCAAACGAACGAGACTCAACACTCCGCAACGAGGTGGCGAGATTTTAGCCTAATTCCTTCTCTAAGACCCTCTAATTTGAGATTTTCAGCTTCTGCTAGGCTTCCGTTTCCTCGAGAAATCCGCTTAGGAAGTTCGAAATTCGATTCCAGATCCATTTTATCGTATCTCATGCATAATAATAGCTTTACATTCGCTATTTTCTTCTTCTTATTTTTTTCTATTTCCTGGGAACATTTAGCAATTTTTGTTGTTGTGAGCCGGTTCTGTGCGGAAGTGTATGATACACATTAGTCTGGAGACGGTTAACTCATTAAAAACAAATATTTCGACTATTTTAGCCATAATTTACGTAAACGATCACGACACGAAGATTTACCAGGGAGTGTCACCCATCCTAGCTCTTCCATCGCGCCAGAACGCTTAACTTCATGGTTCTTATTGGGCGAGAGCAGTGCCGAGTGTTGTCCATCGCCGCCCGCTCCTACGTACTCAAGGGATATAAGAATAAACTTCCCACTCAATGTCGGGTGCGATCATACCAGCACTAATGCTCCGGATCCCATCAGAACTCCGAAGTTAAGCGTGCTTGGGCGAGAGAAGTACTAGAATGGGTGATGCCTTGGAATTCCTCGTGTTACACTCCTTTTCGTGTTTTTCTATTTTTGATTATTTGTTTACAGACGATTTTCGGCTCAAATCATCTGAATCTCGATCGGGACCAGATAAGACATGGGAAATCAACGTAGCTCGGGCACTGCCGGATTTTGACAAAATTGTAGGCTAATTTGATTGTAAATGGGCAAACGATCGAGACTTATTACTCCGCAATGAGCTGACGAGATTTTAGCCGAATTCCTTCTCTAAGACCCTCTAATTTGCGATTTTCTGCTTCTGTTAAGCTTCTCTTTCCTCGAGAAATCTGCTTAGGAAGTTCGAAATTCGATTCCGGTTCCATTTTATCTTATCTCAGGCATAATAATAGCTTTACATTCGTTATTTTCTTTTTCTTAATTTTTTTCTATTTTCTGGGAACATTTAGCGATTTTTGTTGTCGTGAGCCGGTTCTGTGCGGAAGGGTATGACACAGATTACTCCGGAAATGGTTAACTCAGTAAAAACAATTATTTCGACTGTTTAAGCCATAATTTACGTAAACGGTCGGAGGTCACCCATCCTAGCTCTTCCATCGCGACAGAACGCTTTACTTCATGGTTCTGATTGGGCTTGAGCAGTGCCGAGTGTTGTCCATCGCCGCCCGCTCCACACGTACTCGAGAGATATAAGAATAAACATCCTACTCAATGTCGGGTGCGATCATACCAGCACTAATGCACCGCATCCCATCAGAACTCCGAAGTTAAGCATGCTTGGGCGAGAGCAGTACTAGGATAGGTGACCCCTTGGAAGTCCTCGTGTTGCACCCCTTTTCGTGATTTTCTATTTTTGATTACTCGAGAAATCCGCTAATAAAGTCCGAAATTCGATTCCGGTTCCATTTTATCGTATCCCAGGTATAATAATAGCTTTACATTCGCTATTTTCTTCTTCTTTTTTTCTATTTTCTGGGAACATTTAGCCATTTTTGTTGTCGTAAGCCGGTTCTGTGCGGCAGTGTATGATGTAGATTACTCCGGATTCGATTAACTCATTAAAAACAATTATTTCAACTGTTTTAGCCATAATTTACGTAAACGGTCGCGACACGAGGACTTCCCTGGGAGGTCACCCATCATAGCTCTGCCATCGCGCTAGAACGCTTAACTTCATGGTTCTTATTGGGAGAGAGCAGTGCCGCGTGTTGTCCATCGCCGCCCACTCCACACGTACTCGAGGGATATAAGAATAAAAATCCCACTCAATGTCGGGTGCGATCATACCAGCACTAATGCACCGGATCCCATCAGAACTCTGAAGTCAACCGTGCTAGGGCTAGAGCAGTACTAGGATTGGTGACCCCCTGGGAAGTCCTCATGTTGCAGAAGGGTATGACGCATATTACTCCGGAGACGGTTAACTCATTAAAAACAATTATTTCGACTGTTTTAGCGATAATTTACGTAAACGGTCGTGACACGAGGTCTTCCCAGGGAGGTCACCCATCCTAGCTATTCCGTCGCGCCAGAACGCTTAACTTCATCGTTCTAATTGGGCGAGAGCAGTTCCACGTGTTTTCCATCGCCGCCCGCTCCACACGTACTCGAGAGATATAAGAATAAACATCCCACTCAATGTCGGATGCGATCATACTAGCACTAATGCACTGGATCCCATCAGAACTCCGAAGTTAAGCGTGCTTGGGCGATAGCAGTACTAGGATGGGTGACCCGACCCCCTAGGAAGTCCTCGTGTTGCACCCCTTTTCGTGTTTTTTTATTTTTGATTACTTGTTGACAGACGATTTTCGGCTCAAATCATCAGAATCTCGATCGGGACCAGATAAAACATGTGAAATGAAAGTAGCTAGGGCACTGCCGGATTTTGACAAAATTGTAGCCTAATTTGATTGTAGACGGGCAAACGAACGAGACTCATTCCTTCGCAATGAGCTGGCGAGATTTTAGCCGAATTCCTTCTCTAAGACCCTCTAATTTGCGATTTTCCGCTTCTGTTAAGCTTCCGTTTCCTCGAGAAATCCGCTTAGGAAGTTCGAAATTAAATTCCGGTTCCATTTTATCTTATCTCAAGCATAATAATAGCTTTACATTCGTTATTTTCTTATTCTTAATTTTTTTCTATTTTCTGGGAACATTTAGCGATTTTTGTTGTCGTGAGCCAGTTTTGTGCGGAAGGGTATGACGCAGATTACTCCAGAGACGGTTAACTCATTAAAAACAATTATTTTGACTGTTTTAGCCATAATTTACATAAACAATCGCGACACGAGGACTGCCCACGAGGACGCCAGAACGCTTAACTTCATGGTTCTGATTGGGCGAGAGAAGTGCCGCGTGTTGTCCATCGCCGCCCGCTCCACACGTACTCAAGGGATATAAGAATACACATCCCACTCAATGTCGGGTGCGATCATACCAGCACTAATGCACTAAGCGATCATACGAGCCTCATTACTCCGCAACGAGCTGGCGAGATTTTAGCCGAATTCATTCTATAAGACCCTCTAATTTGCGATTTTCCGATTCTGTTAATCTTCCGTTTCCTTGAGAAATCTTCTAAGCAAGTTTGAAATTCGATTTCGGTTCCATTTTATAGTATACCAAGCATAATAATAGCTTTACATTCGCTATTTTCTTTTTCTTATTTTTTTCTATTTTCTGGGAGCATTTAGCAATTTTTATTGTCGTGAGCCGGTTCTGTGCAGAAGGATATGACGAAGATTACTCCGGAGATGGTTAACTCATTAAAAACAATTATTTCGAATGTTTTAGCCATAATTTACGTAAACGGTCGCAACACGAGGACTGCCCAGGGAGGTCACCAATCCTAGCTCTGCCATCGCGCCAGAAGGCTTAACTTCATGGTTTTTATTGGGCGAGAGCAGTACCGCGTGTTGTCCATCGCCGCCTGCTCCACACGTACTCGAGGGATATAAGAATAAAAATCCCACTCAATGTCGGGTGCGATCATACCAGCACTAATGCACCAGATCCCATCAGAACTCCGAAGTTAAGCATGCTTGGGCGAGAGCAGTACTATTTTTGGTTTCTTGTTGACATACGATTTTTGGCTCAAATCATCTGAATCTCGATCAGGACCAGATAAGACATGTGAAATCAACGTAGCTCGGGCACTGCCAGATTTGAACAAAATTGTAGCCTAATTTGATTGTAAACGGGCGAACGAACGAGACTCATTACTCCGCGATGATTTGACAAGATTTCACCCGAATTTCTTCTCTAAGACACTCTAATTTGAGATTTTTCGCTTCTGTTAAGATTCCGTTTCCTCGAGAAATCCGCTAAGGAAGTTTGAAATTCGATTCTGGTTCCATTTTATCGTATCTCAGGCATAATAATGGCTTTACATTCGCTATTTTCTTATTCTTATTTTTTTTTCTATTTTCTGGGAACATTTAGCGATTTTTGTTGTCGTGAGCCGGTACTGTGCGGAAGGGTATAACGCAGATTACTCTGAAGACGGTTAACTCATTAAAAACAATTATTTCTACTGTTTTATCTATAATTGACGTAAACGGTCGCGACACGAGGACTTCCCAGGGAGGTCACCCAACCTAGCTCTTCCATCGCGCTAGAACGCTTAACTTCATTGTTCTGATTGGGCGAGAGCAGTGCCGCGTGTTGTCCATCGCCGCCCGCTCCACACGTACTCGAGGGATATAAGAATAAAAATACCACTTAATGTCGGGTGCGATCATACCAGCACTAATGCACCGGATCCCATCAGAACTCCAAAGTTAAGCATGCTTGGGCGAGAGCAGTACTAGAATGGGTGACCCCCTTGGAAGTTCTCGTGTTGCACCCCTTTTCGTGTTTTTCTATTTTTGATTACTTGTTGACAGAAAATTTTCGGCTCAAATCATCTGAATCTCGATCGGGACCACATGGGAAATAAACGTAGCTCGGGCTCTGCCGGATTTGGAAAAAATTGTAGGATAATTTGATTGTAAACGGGCAAACGAAGGAGACTCATTACTCCGCAATGAGCTGAAGAGATTTTAGCCGAATTCCTTCTCTAAGACCCTCTAATTTGCGATTTTCCGCTTCTGTTAAACTTCTGTTTCCTCGAGAAATCCGCTTAGGAAGTCCGAAATTCGATTCCGGTTTCATTTTATCGTATCCCAGGCATAATAATAGCTTTACATTCGCTATTTTCTTCTTCTTAATTTTTTTTCTATTTTCTGGGAAGATTTAGCGATTTTTGTTGTCCTGAGCCGGTTATATGCGGAAGGGTATGACGCAGATTACTCCGGAGACGATTAACTCAATAAAAACAAATATTTCGACTGTTTTAGCCATAATTTACGTAAACGATCGCGACACGAGGATTTACCAGGGAGTGTCACCCATCTTAGCTCTTCCATCGCGCCAGAACGCTTAACTCAATGGTTCTGATTGGGCGAGAGCAGTGGCGAGTGTTGTCCATTGCCGCCTGCTCCTACGTACTCGATGGATATAGGAATAAACATCCCACTCGATGTCAAGTGCGATCATACCAGCACTAATGCACCGAATCCCATCAGAACTGCGAAGTTAAGCGTGCTTGGGCGAGAGCAGTACTAGGATGGGTGACCACGGGGAAAGTCCTCGTGTTGCACCCCTTTTCGTGTTTTTCTATATTTGATTACTTGTTGACAGACGATTTTCGGCTCAAATCATCTGAATCTCGATCGGGACCAGATAAGACATGTGAAATCAACGTAGCTCGGGCACTGCCAGATTTTGACAAAATTGTAACCAAATTTGATTGTTCCGCAATGAGCTGGCGAGATTTTAGCCGAATTCCTTCTCTAAGACACTCTAATTTGAGATTTTCCGCTTCTGTTAAGCTTCTGTTTCCTCGAGAAATCCGCTTAGGAAGTTCGAAATTCGATTTCGGTTCCATTTTATCTTATCTCAGGCATAATAATAGCTTTACATTCGTTATTTTCTTATTCATAATTTTTTTCTTTTTTCTGGGAACATTTAGCAATTTTTGTTGTCGTGAGCCGGTTCTGTGCGGAAGGGTATGACGCAGATTACTCCGGAGACGGTTAACTCATTAAAAACAATTATTTCGACTGTTTTATCCATAATTTACATAAACGGTCGCGACACGAGGACTTTCGAGGGAGGTCACCCATCCTAGCTCTGCCATCGTGCCACAACGCTTAACTTCATGGTTCTGATTGGCCGAGAGAAGTGCCACGTGTGGTCCATCGCCGTCCGCTCGACACGTACTCGAGGGATATAAGAATAACAATCCCACTAAATTTCGAGTGCGATTATACCAGCAATAATGCACCGGATCCCATCAGAACACCGAAGTTAAGCGTGCTTGGGCGAGAGCAGTACTAGGGTGGGTGACCCCCTTGGAAGTCCTCGTGTTGCACCCATTTTCGTGTTTTTCTATTTTTGATTACTTGTTGACAGACGATTTTTGGCTCAAATCATCTGAATCTCGATCGGGACCAGATAAGACATGTGAAATCAACGTAGATCGGGCACTGCCGGATTTGGACAAAATTGTAGGCTAATTTGATTGTAAACGGGCAAACGAACGAGACTCAACACTCCGCAACGAGGTGGCGAGATTTTAGCCTAATTCCTTCTCTAAGACCCTCTAATTTGAGATTTTCAGCTTCTGCTAGGCTTCCGTTTCCTCGAGAAATCCGCTTAGGAAGTTCGAAATTCGATTCCAGATCCATTTTATCGTATCTCATGCATAATAATAGCTTTACATTCGCTATTTCTTCTTCTTATTTTTTTCTATTTTCTGGGAACATTTAGCAATTTTTGTTGTTGTGAGCCGGTTCTGTGCGGAAGTGTATGATACACATTAGTCTGGAGACGGTTAACTCATTAAAAACAAATATTTCGACTATTTTAGCCATAATTTACGTAAACGATCACGACACGAAGATTTACCAGGGAGTGTCACCCATCCTAGCTCTTCCATCGCGCCAGAACGCTTAACTTCATGGTTCTTATTGGGCGAGAGCAGTGCCGAGTGTTGTCCATCGCCGCCCGCTCCTACGTACTCAAGGGATATAAGAATAAACTTCCCACTCAATGTCGGGTGCGATCATACCAGCACTAATGCTCCGGATCCCATCAGAACTCCGAAGTTAAGCGTGCTTGGGCGAGAGAAGTACTAGAATGGGTGATGCCTTGGAATTCCTCGTGTTACACTCCTTTTCGTGTTTTTCTATTTTTGATTATTTGTTTACAGACGATTTTCGGCTCAAATCATCTGAATCTCGATCGGGACCAGATAAGACATGGGAAATCAACGTAGCTCGGGCACTGCCGGATTTTGACAAAATTGTAGGCTAATTTGATTGTAAATGGGCAAACGATCGAGACTTATTACTCCGCAATGAGCTGACGAGATTTTAGCCGAATTCCTTCTCTAAGACCCTCTAATTTGCGATTTTCTGCTTCTGTTAAGCTTCTGTTTCCTCGAGAAATCCGCTTAGGAAGTTCGAAATTCGATTCCGGTTCCATTTTATCTTATCTCAGGCATAATAATAGCTTTACATTCGTTATTTTCTTTTTCTTAATTTTTTTCTATTTTCTGGGAACATTTAGCGATTTTTGTTGTCGTGAGCCGGTTCTGTGCGGAAGGGTATGACACAGATTACTCCGGAAATGGTTAACTCAGTAAAAACAATTATTTCGACTGTTTAAGCCATAATTTACGTAAACGGTCGGAGGTCACCCATCCTAGCTCTTCCATCGCGACAGAACGCTTTACTTCATGGTTCTGATTGGGCTTGAGCAGTGCCGAGTGTTGTCCATCGCCGCCCGCTCCACACGTACTCGAGAGATATAAGAATAAACATCCTACTCAATGTCGGGTGCGATCATACCAGCACTAATGCACCGCATCCCATCAGAACTCCGAAGTTAAGCATGCTTGGGCGAGAGCAGTACTAGGATAGGTGACCCCTTGGAAGTCCTCGTGTTGCACCCCTTTTCGTGATTTTCTATTTTTGATTACTCGAGAAATCCGCTAATAAAGTCCGAAATTCGATTCCGGTTCCATTTTATCGTATCCCAGGTATAATAATAGCTTTACATTCGCTATTTTCTTCTTCTTTTTTTCTATTTTCTGGGAACATTTAGCCATTTTTGTTGTCGTGAGCCGGTTCTGTGCGGCAGTGTATGAGGTAGATTACTCCGGATTCGATTAACTCATTAAAAACAATTATTTCAACTGTTTTAGCCATAATTTAAGTAAACGGTCGCGACACGAGGACTTCCCTGGGAGGTCACCCATCATAGCTCTGCCATCGCGCTAGAACGCTTAACTTCATGGTTCTTATTGGGAGAGAGCAGTGCCGCGTGTTGTCCATCGCCGCCCACTCCACACGTACTCGAGGGATATAAGAATAAAAATCCCACTCAATGTCGGGTGCGATCATACCAGCACTAATGCACCGGATCCCATCAGAACTCTGAAGTCAACCGTGCTAGGGCTAGAGCAGTACTAGGATTGGTGACCCCCTGGGAAGTCCTCATGTTGCACCTCTTTGCGTGTTTTTCAATTTTTGATTACTTGTTGACAGACGTTTTTCGGCTCAAATCATCTGAATCTCGATCGGGACTAGATAAGACATGTGAAATCAACGTAGCTCGGGCATTGCCGGATTTGGACAAAATTGTAGCCTAATTTGATTGTAAACGGGCAAAAAAATGAGACTCATTGCTCCGCAATGAGCTGACGAGATTTTAGCCGAATTCCTTCTCTAATACCCTCTAATTTGCGATTTTCCGCTTCTGTTAAGCTTCTGTTTCCTCGAGAAATCCTCTTAGGAAGTTCTAAATTCGATTCTTGTTCCATTTTATCGTATCTCAGACATAATAATAGCTTTATATTCGCTATTTTCTTCTTCTTATTTTTTTTCTATTTTCTGAGAACATTCAGCGATTTTTATTGTTGTGAGCCGGTTCTGTGCGGAATGGTATGACGCAGATTACTCCGGAGACGGTTAACTCATTAAAACAATTATTTCGACTGTTTTAGCCATAATTTACGTAAACGGTCGCGACACGAGGACTTCCCAGGGAGGTCACCCATACTAACTCTGCCATCGCGCCAGAACGCTAACTTCATGGTTCTTATTGGGCGAGAGCAATGCCGCGTGTTGTCCATCGCCGCTCGCTCCACACGTACTCGAGGAATATAAGAATAAACATCCTACTCAATGTCGGGTGCGATCATACCAGCACTAATGCACCGGATCCCATCAGAACTCCAATGTCAACCGTGCTTGGGCTAGAGCAGTACTAGGATGGGTGTCGCCCTGCGAAGTCCTCGTGTTGTACCTCTTTTCGTGTTAATCTATTTTTGATTACTTGTTGACAGAAGATTTTCGGCTCAAATCATCTGAATCTCGATCGGCACCAGATAAGACATGTGAAATCAACGTAGCTCGGGCAGTGCCGGATTTGGACAAAATTATTTCCTAATTTGATTGTAAACGGGCAAACGAACTAGACACATTACTCCGCAATGAGATGGCGAGATGTTAGCCGAATTTCTTCTCTAAGACCCTCTAATTTGCGATTTTCCGCTTCTGTTAAGCTTCCGTTTCCTCGAGAAATCCTCTTAGAAAGTTTGAAATTCGATTCCTGTTCCATTTTATCGTATCTCAGGCATAATAATAGCTTTACATTCGATATTTTCTTCTTCTTATTTTTTTTTTCTATTTTCTGGGAACATTTAGCGATTTTTGTTGCCGTGAGCCGGTTCTGTGCGGAAGGGTATGATGCAGATTACTCCGGAGACAGTTAACTCATTAAAAACAATTATTTCTATTGTTTTAGCCATAATTTACGTAAACGGTCCCGACACGAGGACTTCTCATGGGAGGTCACCCATCCTAGCTCTGCCACCGCGCCAGAACGCAAACTTCATGGTTCTGATTGGGCGAGTGCAGTGCCGCGTGTTGTCCATCGCCGCCCGCTCCACACGTACTCAGGAGATATAAGAATAAACATTCCACTCAATGTCGGGTGCGATCATACCAGCAATAATTCACCGGATCCCATCAGAACTCCGAAGTTAAGCGTGCTTGGGCAAGAGCAGTGCAAGGATGGGTAACCCTTGGGAAGTCCTCGTGTTGCTCCCCTTTTCGTGATTTTCTATTTTTGATTACTTGTTGACAGCCGATTTTCGGCTCAAATAATCTGAATCTCGATCGGGACTAGATAAAACTTGTGAAATCAACGTAGCTCGGGCACTGCCGGATTTGGACAAAATTGTAGCCTAATTTGATTGTAAATGGGAAACGAACGAGGCTCATTGCGGATCGAGATTTTAGCCGAATTCCTTCTCCGAAGCCTTCTAATTTACGATTTTCCGCTTCAGTTAAGCTTCCGTTTCATCGAGAAATCCGCTTAGGAAGTTCGAAATTCGATTCCTGTTCCATTTTCTCGTATATCATGCATAATAATAGCTTTACATTCGCTGTTTTCTTCTTCTTATTTTTTTTCTATTTTCTGGGAACATTTAGCGATTTTTGTTGCCGTGAGCTGGTTCTGTGCGGAAGGGTATGTCGCAGATTACTCTGAAGACGGTTAACTCATTAAAAACAATTATTTCGACTGTTTTAGCAATAATTTACGTATACGATCGCGACACGAGGACTTCCCAGGAAGGTCACCCATCCTAGCTTTGCCATCGCGTCAGAACGCTTAACTTCATGGTTCTGATTGGGCGAGAGCAGTGCCGCGTGTTGTCCATCGTCGTACGCTCCACACGTACTCGAAAGATATAAGAATAAAAATCGCACTCAATGTCTGGTGCGATCATACCAGCACTAATGCACTGGATCCCATCATAACTCCGAAGTTAAGCGTGCTTGGGCGAGAGCAATACTAGGATGGGTGACCCCCTTGGAAGTCGTAGTGTTGCACCCCTTTTCGTGTTTTTCTATTTTTGATTACTTGTTGACAGACGATTTTCGGCTCAAATCATCTGAATCTCGATCGGGACCAGATAGGACATGTGAAATCAACGTAGCTCGGGCACTGCCGGATTTGGACAAAATTGTAGGCTAATTTGATTGTAAACGGGCAAACGGACGAGACTCATTGCGGACTGGCGAGATTTTAGCCGAATTTCATCTCTAAGACCCTCTAATTTGCGATTTTCCGCTTCTGTTAAGCTTCTGTTTCCTCGAAAAATCTGCTTAGGAAGTTCGAAATTCGACTCCGGTTCCATTTTATCGTATCTCAGGCATAATAATAGCTTTACATTTGCTATTTTCCTATTCTTATTTTTTTTCTATTTTCTAGAAACATTTATCGATTTTTGTTATCGTGAGCCGGTTCTGTGCGGAAGGGTATGACGCAGATTACTCTGGAGACGGTTAACTCATTAAAAACAATTATTTCGACTTTTTTAGCCATAATTTACGTAAACGGTCGCGACACGAGGACTTCCCGGTAGGTGACCCATCCTAGCTCTGCCATCGCGCCAGAACGCTTAATTTCATGGTTTTGATTGGGCGAGAGCAGTGCCGCTTGTTGTCTATCGCCGCCCGCTTCACACGTACTCGAGGGATATAAGAATAAACAACCCACTCAATGTCGGGTGCGATCATAACAGCACTAATGCACCGGATCCCATTAGAACTTCGAAGTTAAGCATGCTTGGGCGAGACCAGTACTAGGATGGGCGACCCCCTGGGAAGTCGTCGTGTTGCACCCCTTTTTGTTTTTTTCTATTTTTGATAACTTGTTGACAGACGATTTTCGGCTCAAATCATCTGAATCTCGATCGGAACCAGATAAGACATGTGAAATCAACTTGGCTCGGGCACTGCCGGATTTGGACAAAATTGTAGGCTAATTTGATTGTAAACGGGCAAACGATCGAGACTCATTACTCCGCAATGAGCTGGCGAGATTTTAGCCGAATTTCTTCTTTAAGACCCTCCAATTTGCGATTTTCCGTTTCTGTTAATCTTTCGTTTCCTCGAGAAATCTGCTTAGAAAGTCCGAAATTCGATTCCAGTTCCATTTTATCGTATCTCAGCCATAATAATAGATTTACATTCGCTATTTTCTTATTCTTATTTTTTTTCTATTTTCTGAGAACATTTAGCGATTTTTGTTGTCGTGAGCCGGTTCTGTGCGGAAGGGTATGACGCGGATTACTCCGGAGACGGTTAACTCATTAAAAACAATTATTTCGATTGTTTTAGCCATAATTTACGTAAACGGTCGCGACACGAGAAATTCCCATGGAGGTCACCCATCCTAGCTCTGCAATCGTGCCAGAACCCTTGGGAAGTCCTCATGTTGTACCTCTGTTCGTGTTTTTCTATTTTTGATTAATTGTTGACAGACGATTTTCGGCTCAAATCATCTGAATCTCGATCTGGACCAGATAAGACATGTGAAATCAACGTAGCTCGGGCACTGTCCTATTTGGACAAAATTGTAGCGTAATTTGATTGTAAACGGGCAAACGAACGAGACTCATTGCGGACTGGCGAGATTTTAGCCGAATTTCTTCTCTAAGACCCTCTAATTTGCGATTTTCCGCTTCTGTTAAGCTTCCGTTTCCTCGAGAAATCTGCTTAGGAAGTCCGAAATTCGATTCCGGTTCAATTTTATCGTATCGCAGGCATAATAATAGATTTACATTCGCTATTTTCTTATTCTTATTTTTTTTTCTATTTTCTGGGAACATTTAGCGATTTTTGTTTTCGTGAGCCGGTTCTGTGCGGAAGGGTATGACGCAGATTACTCCGGAGATGCTTAACTCATTAAAAACAATTATTTCGACTGTTTTAGCTATAATTTACGTAAACGGTCACGACACGAGGACTTCCCAGGAGGTCCATCCTAGCTCTGCCATCGCGCCAGAATGCTTAACTTCATGGTTCTGATTGGGCGAGAGCAGTGCCGCGTGTTGTCCATCGCCGCCAGCTCCACACGTACTCTAGGGATACAAGAATAAACATCCCACTCAAAGTCGGGTGCGATCGTACCAGCACTAATGCACCGGATCCCATTAGAACTCCGAAGTTCAGCGTGCTTGGACGAGAGCAGTACTAGGATGGGTGACCCCCTGGGAAGTCCTCGTGTTGCACCCCTTTTCGTGTTTTTCTATTTTTGATTACTTGTTGACAGACGATTTTCGGATCAAATCATCTGAATCTCGATCGATCAGATAAGACATGTGAATTGTAGGCTAGTTTGATTGTAAACGGGCAAACGAACGAGACTCATTGCCTTGCAATGAGCTGGCGAGATTTTAGCCGAATTCCTTCTCTAAGACCCTTTAATTTTCGATTTTCTGCTTCTGTTAAACTTTCGTTTCCTCGAGAAATCCCAAGCATAATAATAGCTATACATTCGCTATTTTATTATTCTTATTTTTTTTCTATTTTCTTGGAACATTTAGCGATTTTTGTTGTCGTGAGCCGGTTCTGTGCGGAAGGGTATGACGCAAATTACTCCGGAGACGGTTAACTCATTAAAAACAATTATTTCTACTGTTTTAGCCATAATTTACGTAAACGGTCGCGACACGAGAACTTCCCAGGGAGGTCACCCACCCTAGCTCTGCAATCGCGCCAGAACGCTTAACTTCATGGTTCTGTTGGGCGAGAGCAGTGCCGCGTGTTGTCTATCGCCGCCCTCCCCACTCGTACTCGAGTGATATAAGAATAAAAATCCCACTCAATGTCGGGTGCGATAATACCAGCACTAATGCACCGGATCCCATCAGAACTCAGAAGTTAAGCGTGCTTGGTCGAGAGCAGTACTAGGATGGGTGACCCCTTGGGAAGTCCTCGTGTTGCACCTCTTTTCCTGTTTTTCTATTTTTGATTACTTGTTGACAGACGATTTTCGGCTCAAATCATCTGAATCTCGATTGTGACAAAATAAGACATGTGAAATCAACGTAGCTCGGGCACTGTCGGATTTGGACAAAATTGTAGACTAATTTGATTGTAAACGGGCAAACGAACGAGACTCTTTGCTCCGCAATGAGCTGGCGAGATTTTTGCCGAATTTCTTCTCTAAGACTCTCTAATTTGCGATTTTCCGCTTCTGTTAAGCTTCCGTTTCCTCGAGAAATCCGCTTAGGAAGTCCGAAATTCAATTTCGGTTCCATTTTATCGTATCTCAGGCATAATAATAGTTTTACATTCGCTATTTTCATATTCTTATTTTTTTTATTTTCTGGGGACATTTAGAGATTTATGTTGTCGTGAGCCGGTTCTGTGCGGAAGGAAATGACGGAGATTACTCCGGAGACGGTTAACTCATTAAAAACAATTATTTCGACTGTTTTATCCATAATTTACGTAAACGGTAGCGACACGAGGACTTCCTAGGGAGGTCACCCATCCTAGCTCTGCCATCGCGCTAGAGCGCTTAACTTCATGGTTCTTATTGGGCGAGAGCAGTGCCGCGTGTTGTCCATAGCCGCCCGCTCCACACGTACTCGAGGGATATAAGAATAAACATCCCATTCAATGTCGGGTCCGATCATACAAGCACTAATGCAACGGATCCCTTCAGAACTCCGATGTTAAGCGTGCTTGGGCGAGAGCAGTACTAGGATGGGTCACCCCATGGGAAGTCCTCGTGTTGCACCCTTTTTCGTGTTTTTCTATTTTTGATTACTTGTTGACAGACGATTTTCGGCTCAAATCATCTGAATCTCGATCGGGACCATATATTTTTGATTACTTGTTGACAAACGAACGATATTTATTACCCCGCAACGAGGTGGCGAGATTTTAGCCAAATTCCTTCTCTACGACCCTTTAATTTGCGATTTTCCGCTTCTGTTAAGCTTCCGTTTCCTCGAGAAATCCGTTTAGTAAGTCCAAAATTCGATTCCGGTTCCATTTTATCGTATCCCGACACAATAATAGCTTTACATTCGATATTTTCTTCTTTTTTTTTCTATTTTCTGGGAACAATTAGCGATTTTTGTTGTCGTGAGCCAGTTCTGTGCGGAAGGGTATGACGAAGATTACTCCGAAGATGGTTAACTCATTAAAAACAATTATTTCGACTGTTTTAGCCATAATTTACGTAAATGGTCGCGACACGAGAACTTCCCAGGAGGTCCTTCCTCGCTCTGCCATCGCGCCAGAATACTTAACTTCATGGTTCTGATTGGGCGAGAGCAGTGCCGCGTGTTGTCCATCGCCGCCAGCTCCACACGTACTCGAGGGATATAAGAATAATTATCCCACTCAATGTCGGGTGCGATCATACCAACACTAATGCATCGGATCCCATTAGAACTTCGAAGTTCAGCGAGCTTGGACGAGAGCAGTACTAGGATGGGTGACCCCCTGGGAAGTCCTCGTGTTGAACCACTTTTCGTGTTTTTCTATTTTTGATTACTTCTTGACAGACTATTTTCGGATCAAATCATCTGAATCTCGATCGTGACCAGAAAAGACATGTGAAATTAACGTAGCTCGGGCACTGCCTGATTTGGACAAAATTGTAGGCTAGTTTCATTGTAAACGGGCAAACGAACGAGACTCGTTGCTCCGCAATGAGCTGGAAAGATTTTAACCAAATTCCTTCTCTAAGACCCTTTAATTTGCGATTTTCCGCTTCTGTTAAACTTCCGTTTCCTCGAGAAATCCGCTAAGGAAGTCCGAAATTCGATTTCGATTCCATTTTATCGTATCCCAAGCATAATAATAGCTTTACATTCGCTATTTTCTTATTCTTATCTTTTTCTATTTTCTCGGAACATTTAGCGATTTTTATTGTCGTGAGTCGGTTCTGTGCGGAAGCCTATGACGCAGATTACTCCGGAGATGGTAAACTCATTATAAACAATTATTTCTACTGTTTTAGCCATAATTTACGTAAACGGTCGCGACACGAGAACTTCCCAGGGAGGTCACCCACCCTACCTCTGCAATCGCGCCAGAACGCTTAACTTCATGGTTCTGTTGGGCGAGAGCAGTGCCGCGTGTTGTCTATCGCCACCCGCTCCACTCGTACTCGAGGGATATAAGAATAAAAATCCCACTCAATGTCGGGTGCGATAATACCAGCACTAATGCATCGGATCCCATCAGAACTCAGAAGTTAAGCATGCTTGGGCGAGATAAGTACTAGGATGGGTGACCCCCTGGGAAGTCCTCGTGTTGCACCCCTTTTCTTGTTTTTCTATTTTTGATTACTTGTTGATAGACGATTTTCGGCTCAAATCATCTGAATCTCGATTGGGACCAGATAAGACAAGTGAAATCAACGTAGCTCGGGCACTGCCGGATTTGGACAAAATTGTAGCCTAATTTGATTGTAAACGGTCAAACGAACAAGCCTCATTCCTCCGCAATGAGCTGGCGAGATTTTAGCCGAATTCCTTCTCTAAGACCCTCTAATTTGCGATTTTCCGCTTCTGTTAAGCTTCCGTTTCCTCGATAAATCCGCTTAGGAAGAGCAAAATTCGATTCAGGTTCCATTTTATGGTATCTCAGGCATAATAATAGCTTTACATTCACTATTTTCTTCTTCTTATTTTTTTTTCTATTTTCTGGGAACATTTAGCGATTTTTGTGGTCGTGAGCCGGTTCTGTGCGGAAGGGTATGACACAGATCACTCCGGAGATGGTAAACTCATTAAAAACAATTATTTCGACTGTTTTAGCTATAATTTACGTAAACGGTCGTGACACGAGGACTTCCCAGAGAGGTCACCCATCCTAGCTCTGCCATCTTGCCAGAACGCTTAACTTCATGGTTCTGATTGGGCGAGAGCAGTGCTGCGTGTTGTCCATCGCCGCCCGCTCCACACGTACTCGAGGGATATAAGAATAAACATCCCACTCAATGTCGGGTGCGATCATACCAGCACTAATGCACCGAATCCAATCAGAACTGCGAAGTTAAGCGTGCTTGGGCAGGGGTGCTTGGGCGAGAGCAGTACTAGAATGGGTGACCCCCTGGGAAGTCCTCGTGTTGTACTCCTTTTCGTGTTTTTCTATTTTTGATTACTTGTTCACAGACGATTTTTGGCTCAAATCATCTGAATCTCGATCGAGACCAGATAAGACATGTGAAATCAACGTAGCTCGGGCACTGCCGGATTTGGACAAAAATGCAGGCTAATTTGATTGTAAACGGGCAAACGAACAAGACTCATTACTCCGCAATGAGCTGGCGAGATTTTGCCGAATTCCTTCTCTAAAACCCTCTAATTTGCTATTTACCGCTTATGTTAAGCTTCCGTTTCCTCGAGAAATCCGCTTAGGAAGTCCTAAATTCGATTCCGATTCCATTTTATCGTATCCCAGGCATAATAATAGCTTTTCATCCACTATTTTCTTCTTCTAATTTTTTTTCTATTTTCGAGGAACATTTAGCGATTTTTGTGGTCGTGAGTCGGTTCTGTGCAAAAGGGTATGACGCAGATTACTCCGGAGATGGTTAACTCATTAAAAACAATTATTTCGACTGTTTTAGCTATAATTTACGTAAACGGTCGCGACACGAGGACTTCCCAGGGAGGTGACCCATCCTAGCTCTGCCATCTCGCCGGAACGCTTAACTTCATGGTTCTGATTTGGCGAGAGTAGTGCCGCGTGTTGTCCATCGCCGCTCGCGCCACACGTACTCGAGGGATATAAAAATAAACATCCCACTTAATGTCGGTTGCGATCATACCAGTACTAATACACTGGATCCAATCAGAACTCCGAAGTTAAGCGTGCTTGGGCGAGAGCAGTACTAGGATGGGTTTCCCCCACTGGGAAGTCCTCGTGTTGCACCCCTTTTAGTGTTTTTCTATTTTTGATTTCTTGTTGACATACTATTTTCGGCTCAAATCATCTGAATCACGATCGAAACCAGAAAATACATGTGAAATCAACGTAACTCGGGCACTGCCGGATTTGGACAAAATAGTAGCCTAGTTTGATTGTAAACGGGCAAACGAACGAGACTTATTACTCCGCAATGAGCTGGCGAGATTTTAGCCCAATTCCTTCTCTAAGACCCTCTAATTTGCGATTTTCCGCTTCTGTTGAGCTTCTGTTTCATCGAGAAATCCGCTTAGGAAGTCCGAAATTCAATTTCGTTCCATTTTATCATATCCCAGGCATAATAATAGCTTTACATTCGCTATTTTCTTCTTATTTTTTTTTATTTTCTGGGAACATTTAGCGATTTTTGTTGTCGTTATCCGGTTCTTTGCGGAAGGGTATGACGCAGATTACTCCGGAGACGGTTAACTCATTAAAAACAATTATTTCGATTGTTTTATCCATAATTTACGTAATGGATCGCGACACGAGGACTTCCCAGGGAGGTCACCCATCCTAGCTCTGTTATCGCGCCAGAACGCTTAACTTCATGGTTCTGATTCGGCGAGATCAGTGCCGCGTGTTGTCCATCGCCGCCCGCTTTACAAGTACTCGAGGGATATAAAAATAAATATCCCACTTAATGTCGGGTGCGATCATACCAGCACTAATGCACCGGATCCCATCAGAACTCCGAAGTTAAGCGTGCTTGGGCGAGAGCAGCACTAGGATGATTGACCCCCTGGGAAGAACTCGTGTTGCACCCCTTTTCGTGTTTTTCTATTTTTAATTACTTGTTGACAGACGATTTTCGGCTCAAATCATCTGAATTTCTATCGGGCACTGCCGGATTTGGAAAAAATTGTAGCCTAATTTGATTGTAAACGGGCAAATGAACGAGACTCATTACTTCGCAATGAGCTGGCGAGATTTTAGCCGAATTCCTTCTCTAAGACCATCTAATTTGCGATTTTCCGCCTTGGTTAAGCTTTCGTTTCCTCGATAAATCCGCTTAGGAAGTTCGAAACTCGATTTAGATTCCATTTTATCGTATCCCAGGCATAATAATAGTTTTACATTCGCTATTTTATTCTTTTTTTTTTATTTTCTGGAAACATTTAGCGATTTTTGTTGTCGTTAGCCTGTTCTGTTTGGAAGGGTATGACACAGATTACTCCGGAGATGGTTAACTCATTAAAAACAATTATTTCGACAGTTTTAGCCATAATTTACGTAAAGGGTCGCGACACTAGGATTTCCCAGGGAGGTCACCCATCCTCGCTCTGCTATCGCTCCAGAACGCTTAACTTCATGGTTCTGATTAGGCGTGACCAGTGCCGCGTGTTGTCCATCGCAGCCCGCTCCACACGTACTCGAGGGATATAAGAATAAACATCCCACTCAATGTTGGGTGCGATCATACCAGCACTAATGCACCCGGATCCCATCAGAACTCTGAAGTTAAGCTTGCTTGGGTGAGACCAGTACTTGGATGGGTGACCGCCTAAAAAGTCCTTGTGTTGCATCCCTTTTCGTGTTTTTCTATTTTTGATTACTTGTTGACAGACGATTTTCGGCTCAAATCATCTGAATCTCGATCGGGACAAGATAAGACATGTGAAATCAACGTAGCTCGGGCACTACCGGATTTGGACAAAATTGCAGCCTAATTAGATTGTAAACGGGCAAACGAACGAGACTAATTACTCCGCAATGAGCCTGCGAGATTTTAGCCGAATTCCTTCTCTAAGACCTTCTAATTTGCGATTTTCCGCTTTTGTTAAGCTTCTGTTTCCTCGAGAAAATCCGCTTAGGAAGTCCTAAATTCGATTCCGGTTCCATTTTATCGTATCCCAGGCATAATAATAGCTTTACATTCGCTATTTTCTTCTTCTTATTTTTTTTTCTATTTTCTGGGAACATTTAGAGATTTTTGTTGTCGTGATCCGGTTCTGTGCGGAATGGAGTGACGGAGATTACTCCGGAGACGGTTAACTAATTAAAAACAATTATTTCGACTGTTTTAGCTATAATTTATGTAAACGGTCGCGACACGAGGACTTCCCAGGGTGGTCACTCATCCTAGCTCTGCCATCTCGCCAGAACGCTTAACTTCATGGTTCTGATTGGGCGAGAGCAGTGCCGCGTGTTGTCCATTACCGCTCGCGCCACACGTACTCGAGAGATATAGGAATTAACACCTCACTCAATGTCGGTTGCGATCATACCAGTACTAATGCACTGGATCCAGTCAGAACTACGAAGTTAAGCGTGCTTGGGCTAGTAGTACTAGGATGGGTGACCACCTGGGAAGTCCTCGTGTTGGAACCCTTTTCGTGTTTTTCTATTTTTGATTACTTGTTCACAGACGATTTTCGGCTCAAATCATCTGAATCACGATCGGGACCAGATAAGACATGTAAAATCAACGTAGCTCGGGCTCTGCCAGATTCGGACAAAATTGTAGCCTAATTAGATTGTAAACGGGCAAACGAACGAGACTCATTACTCCGCAATGAGTTGGCAAGATTTTAGCCGAATTCCTTCTCTAAGACCCTCTAATATGCGATTTTCCGCTTCTGTTAAGCTTCTGTTTCCTCGATTAATCCGCTTAGGAAGTCCGAAATTCAATTCCGGTTCCATTTTATCTTATCCCAGGCATAATAATAACTTTAAATTCGCTATTTTTTTTTTTGCTATTTTCTGGGAACATTTAGCGATTTTTGTTGTCGTGAGCCGGTTCTGTGCGGAAGGGTATGACGCAGATTACTCCGGAGACGGTTAACTCATTAAAAACAATTAGTTCGATTGTTTTATCCATAATTTACGTAAACGGTCGCGACACGAGGACTTCCCAGGGAGGTCACCCATCCTAGCTCTACCATCGCGCCAGAACGCTTAACATCATGGTTCTGATTGGGCGAGAGCATTGCTATAATGATCATGGGCCATTAGGCTGAACCAACAAAGGCTTCGGCCCATACCCACGCACCACTACTTGTCATGGGTCGTTAGGATGGTCCAGCATGGGCCGATGCCTTTGTTGGTTCAGCCTAATGGCCCATGATCGTTACAAAAAAAGCGCTTTTTTTTGTAATGATCATGGGCCATTAGGCTGAACCAACAAAGGCCTCGGCCCATATCCACACACCACTACAGTTCATGGGTCATTAGGATTGTCCAGCATGGGCCTCGGCCCATGCCAATGCACCGTCACTCATAGAATATCTCATCCCTGGTAAGTGGTTTCTTTCGCCTTCCCCAACACTTGAACCCAGGACCTCCAGGCTTATGTACCTAGATTCCTAAGTGTTGGTACCAGTTGAGAATTTAGTCTTTTTATATTATTTTAGCCCTTATGAACCACGACTCAACCCCCGTGAACCATTTTTCAATTTTCCCAAGTTTTAAAAACCCTAATGAACCAAAATCTTCGACCCCGAGCCATCTCTTGATTTTCACGAGTTACCCCCGAACCATGTTGATCCAAAACTTGACCAACATCCTAAAGTACGCTACTGGGCCCAAAGATCCCATGGAAAACAGCCCAAACCAAAAAGCAAGCTCCATACTCCTCTACCATAAGATGGCCGAGAAATCCTTGTTGGACAAGGACTCTTGATCAAGCTTCCCTGCATCTACCAACGAACCCAGCCACTGAACCAACCTGTTGTGCACCCGCTAAGGACCCTAAGGACTCGACCTGACCCAGCCCAAGCCCCCTGGACCATGCCCACCAGCCTGCAACAAGCCCAGAACCCTGCACGCAATTCCCCTTGATTCTCCGGTGGGAGTCATAGCCTGCTAGGACTCCTTCCCAGCCCTTGAGCGCGAGTCCTAGCATGGCTAGGACTCTATCCCTAACTCACCCACGACCTTGGCTAACCCCTGGAACCAGCCAAGCAAGCCCTAGCCCCTGCAACAATAAAACCTAACCCCTTTGCTCCATGACAGCAAGTTGCTGCACAGCTTGTGTTCTATTGCATGTGTGGTGTTAAGGTGATTATCTAGGACTCTAAATCCCGCGTAAAATCATGCCTTAACATAACCTATATCATGGCAGCCCGTATATACATGTAAACGACAAAAGTTTGAATCAAAATCATGCTTGGAATTTCATGGATTGCATAAAAACGAAAATAATTCAAAGTGTCACTTGTTTCCCAAAATTTTCATGCATAAAAATATAATATGATGTGATGATAGTTTGAAGGGAAGAATAGGTGTGCCTATGCGTAATTTATGCACGAAAAACCGTTGACGATGACGAAGAACGGAGCAAGAACCTTGGCTAAGACTTTCCCTTGGCAATGCTCGAAAGTTTGCCTCGATTTTTAAGCATGTGTGTGCCGTGTAATCTAGGTACTTTCAGAAGAGTGGCCGTGTCCTTTTTAAAGAATCGTAGGGTTATGGGAAAGGTTTACATATTATATACTTAATTAAACACTAACAAGGCTTTAGGCCTAATAAGCCCCTAATTAAGCCAATTAGTCTATATTATAATTAATTAAAATATTAGTAATGTTTTGGTAAAAATAGTTTGGGAATTAAATAGCCGGATTGCCAAAAAGTTCGTATTTTTTTATTGAAAAACCCACACGGATAAAATTTACGTTCCGGCATATAAAATAAACATGCAAGTATCGAAATTTAAGGGACCAAAATGCAATATTTCGAAAGATTTGGGACCTAAGGGCAATTTACGAACGTTTAAGGGCTGAATCAGAATTTTCGAAATAATATAAGGATTTATTTGTTGTCCATCGCCGCCCGCGCCACACGCACTTGAGGGATATAAGAATAAACATCTCACTCAATGTCGGATGCGATCATACCAGCACTAATGCACCGGATACCATCAGAACTCCGAAGTTAAGTGGCTTGGGCCAGAGCAGTACTAGGATGGGTGACCCCCTGGAATGTCCTTGTGATGCATCCCTTTTCGTGTTTTTCTATTTTTGATTACTTGTTGACAGACGATTTTCGGCTCAAATCATCTGAATTTCGATCGGGACCAGATAAAACATGTGAAATCAACGTAGCTCGGGCACTGCCGGATTTGGACAAAATTGTAGCCTAATTTGATTGTAACCGGGCAAACGAACGAGACTCATTACTCCGCAATGATCTGGCAAGATTTTAGCCGAATTCCTTCTTTAAGACCCTCTAATTTGCGATTTTCCGCTTCTGTTAAGCTTCCGTTTCCTCGAGAAATCCACTTAGGAAGTCCGAAATTCGATTCCATTCCATTTTATCGTATCTCAGGCATAATAATAGCTTTACATTCGCTATTTTCTTTTTCTTATTTTTTTTTCTATTTTCTGGGAACATTTAGCGATTTTTGTTGTCGTGAGCCGGTTCTGTGCGGAAGGGTATGACGCAGATTACTCCGGAGACGGTTAAATCATTAAAAATAATTATTTCGACTGTTTTTTCCAATATTTACATAAACGGTCGCGACACGAGGACTTCTCAGGGAGGTCACTCATCCTAGCTCTGCCATCGCGCCAGAACGCTTAACTTCATGGTTCTGATTGGGCGAGAGTAGTGCCGCTTGTTGTCCATCGCCGCCCGCTCCACACGTACTCGAGGTATATAATAATAAACATCCCAATCAATGTCGGGTGCGATCATACCAGCACTAATGCACCGGATCCCATCAGAACTCCGGAGTTAAACGTGCTTGGGCGAGAGCAGTACTAGGATGGGTGACCCGACTCCCTGGGAAGTCCTTGTGTTGCACCCCTTTTCTTGTTTTTCTATTTTTGATTACTTGTTGACAGATGATTTTCGGCTCAAATCATCTGAATCTCGATCGACACCAGATAAGACATGTGAAATCAATGTAGCTCGGGCTCTGCCGGATTTGAACAAAATTGTAGGCTAATTTGATTGTAAACGGGCAAACGAACGAGACTCATTACTCCGCAATGAGCTGGCGAGATTTTAGCCGAATTCCTTCTTTAAGACCCTCTAATTTGCGATTTTCCTGCTTCTGTTAAGCTTCCGTTTCCTCGAGAAATCCATTTAGCAAGTTCTAAATTCGATTTCTGTTCCATTTTATCGTATTCCAGGCATAATAATAGCTTACATTCGCTATTTTCTTCATCTTATTTTTTTTTTCAATTTTCTGGGAACATTTAGCGATTTTTGTTGTCGTGAGCCGGTTTTGTGCGGAAGGGTATGACGCAGATTACTCCGGAGATGGTTAACTCATTAAAAACAATTATTTCAACAGTTTTAGCGATAATTTATGTAAAAGATCACGACACGAGGACATTTCAGGGAGGTCACCCATCCTAGCTCTGGCATCGCGCCAGAACGCTTAACTTCATGGTTATGATAGGGCGAGAGCAGTGCCGCGTGTTGTCCATCGCCGCCCACTCCACACGTACTCGAGGGATATAAGAATAAACATCCCACGCAATGTCGGGTGCGATCATACCAGCACTAATGCACCGGATCCCATCAGAACTCCGAAGTTAAGCGTGCTTGGGCGAGAGCAGTACTAGGATGGGTGACCCACTGGAAAGTCCTCGTGTTGCACTCTTTTCTTGTTTTACTATTTTTGATTACTCTTGTTGACAGACGATTTTCGGCTCAAATCATCTGAATCTTGATCGGCACCAGATAAGACATGTGAAATCAACGTAGCTCGGGCTCTGCCGGATTTGGACAAAATTGTAGCCTAATTTGATTGTAAATGGGCAAACGAACGAGACTCATTACTCCGCAATGAGCTGGCGAGATTTTAGCCGAATTCCTTCTTTAAGAACCTCTAATTTGCGATTTTCCTCTTCTGTTAAGCTTCCGTTTCCTCGAGAAATCCGTTTAGGAAGTCCGAAATTCGATTTTGATTCCATTTTATCGTATCCGAGGCATAATAATAGCTTTACATTCGCTATTTTCTTCTTCTTATTTTTTTTTTCAATTTTCTGGGAACATTTAGCGATTTTTGTTGTCGTGAGCCGGTTCTGTGCGGAAGGGTATGACGCAGATTACTCCGGAAATGGTTTACTCATTAAAAACAATTATTTTTACTGTTTTAGCTATAATTTACGTAAACGTTCGCGACACGAGAACTTTCCAGGGAGGTCACCCATCCTAGCTCTGGCATCTCGCCAGAACGCTTAACTTCATGGTTCTGATTGGGCGAGAGCAGTGCCGCGTGTTGTCCATTGCCGCCCGCGCCACACATACTCGAGGGATATAAGAATAAACATCCCACTCAATGTCGGGTGCGATCATACCAGAACTAATGCACCGGATCCCATCAGAACTCCTAAGTTAAGCGTGCTTGGGGGAGAGCAGTACTAGGATGGGTGACCCCCTAGGCAGTCCTCGTGTTGCACCCCTTTTCGTGTTTTTCTATTTTTGATTACTTGTTGACAGACGATTTTCGGCTCAAATCATCTGAATCTGGATCAGGACCAGATAAGACATGTGAAATCAACGTAGCTCGGGCACTGCCGGATTGGGACAAAATTGTAGGCTAATTCGATTGTAAACGGGCAAACGAACGAGTCTCATTACTCCGCAATGAGTTGGAGAGATTTTAGCTGAATTCCTTCTCTAAGACCCTCTAATTTGCGATTTTCCGCTTCGGTTAAGCTTCCGTTTCCTCGAGAAATCTTTTTAGGAATTCCGAAATTCGATTCCGGTTCCATTTTATCGTATCCCAGGCATAATAATAGCTTTACATTCGCTACTTTTTTTCTTCTTAATTTTTTTCTATTTTCTGGGAACATTTAGCGATTTTTGTTGTCGTGAGCCGGTTTTGTGCGGAAGGTTATGACGCAGATTACTCCGGAGATGGTTAACTCATTAAAAACAATTATTTCAACAGTTTTAGCGATAATTTATGTAAACGGTCACGACATGAGGACTTTCCAGGGAGGTCACCCATCCTAGCTCTGCCATCGCGCCAGAACGCTTAACTTCATGGTTCTGATTGGGCGAGAGCAGTGCCGCGTGTTGTCCATCGCCCCTCGATGGGTGACCCCCTGGGAAGTCCTCGTGATGCACCCATTTTCTTTTTTTTCTATTTTTGATTACTTGTTGAAAGACGATTTTGGGCTCAAATCATCTGAATCACGATCGGGACCAGATAAGACATGTGAAATCAACGTAGCTCGGGCACTGCCGGATTTGGACAAAATTGTAGCCTAATTTGATTGTAAACGGGCAAACGAACGAGACTCATTACTCCGCAATGAGCTGGAGAGATTTTTGCCGAATTCCTTCTCTAAGACCCTCTAATTTGCGAATTTCCGCTTCTGTTAAGCTCCCGTTTCCTCGATAAATCCGTTTAGAAAGTCCGAAATTCGATTCTGGTTTCATTTTATCGTATCTCAGGCATAATAATAGCTTACATTCGCTATTTTCTTCTTCTTATTTTTTTTCTATTTTATGTGAACATTTAGCGATTTTTGTTGTTGTGAGCCGGTTCTGTGCGGAAGGGTATGACGCAGATTACTCCGGAGAAGGTTGACTATTTAAAAACAATTATTTCGACTATTTTAGCTATAATTTAAGTAAACGGTCGCGACACGAGGGTTTCCCAGGGAGGTCACCCATCCTAGCTCTGCCATCGCGCCAGAACGCTTAACTTCATGGTTCTGATTGGGCGAGAGCAGTGCCGCGTGTTGTCCATCGCCGCCCGCTCCACACGTACTCGAGGGATATAAGAATAAACATCCCACACAATGTCGGGTGCGATCATACCAGCACTAATGCACCGGATCCCATCAGAACTCCGAACTTAAGCGTGCTAGGATGGGTGACCGCCTTGGAAGTCCTCGTGTTGCACCCCTTTTCGTGTTTTTCTATTTTTGATTACTTGTTGACAGATGATTTTCGGCTCAAATAATCTGTATCACGATCGGGACCAGATAAGACATGTGAAATCAACGTAGCTCGGGCACTGCCGGATTTGGACAAAATTGAAGCCTAATTTGATTGTAAACGGGAAAACGAACGAGACTCATTACTCCGCAAGGAGCTGGCGAGATTTTAGCCGAATTCCTTCTCTAAGACCCTCTAATTTGCGATTTTCCGCTTCTGTTAAGCTTCCATTTCCTCGAGAAATCCGCTTAGCAAGTTCTAAATTCGATTTCTGTTCCATTTTATCGTATTAGAGGCATAATAATAGCTTTACATTTGCTATTTTTTCTTCTCAATTTTTTTTTCTATTTTCTTGGAACATTTAGCGATTTTTGTTGTCTTGAGCAGTTTCTGTGCGGAAGGGTATGACGCATATTACTCCGGAGACGGTTGACTCATTAAAAACAATTATTTTGACTGTTTTATCTATAATTTACGTAAACGGTCGCGACACGAGGATTTCCCAGGGAGGTCACCCATCCTAGCCCTGCCATCGCGCCAGAACGCTTAACTTCATGGTTCTGATTGGGCGAGAGCAGTGCCGCGTGTTGTACATCGCCGCCTGCTCCACACGTACTCGAGGGATATAAGAATAAACATCCCACTCAATGTCGGGTGCGATCATACCAGCACTAATGCACCGGATCCCACCAGAACTCCGAAGTTAAGCGTGCTTGGGCGAGAGCAGTACTAGAATGGGTGACCCCCTTGGAAGTCCTCGTGTTGCACCCCTTTTCGTGTTTTTCTATTTTTGATTACTTGTTGACAGATGATTTTCGGCTCAAATCATCTGAATCACGATCGGGACCAGATAAGACATGTGAAATCAACGTAGCTCGGGCATTGCCGGATTTTGACAAAATTGTGGGCTAATTTGATTGTAAACGGGCAAACGAACGAGACTCATTACTCAGCAATGAGCTGGCGAGATTTTAGCCGAATTCTTTCTCTAAGACCCTCTAATTTGCGATTTTCCGCTTCTGTTAAGCTTCTGTTTCCTCGAGAAATCCGCTTAGGAAGTCCGAAATTCGATTCCGGTTCCATTTTATCGTATTCCAGGCATAATAATAGCTTTACATTCGCTATTTTCTTCTTCTAATTTTTTTTCTATTTTCTGAGAACATTTAGCGATTTTTGTTGTCTTGAGCAGGATCTGTGCGGAAGGGTGACGCATATTACTCCGGAGACGGTTAACTCATTAAAAAAATTATTTCGACAGTTTTATCCATAATTTACGTAAACGGTCGCGACACAAGGACTTCCCAGGGAGGTCACCCATCCAAGCTCTGGCATCGCACCAGAACGCTTAACTTCATGGTTCTGATTGGGCGAGAACAGTGTCGCGTGTTGTCCATCGCCTCCCGCTCCACACGTACTCGAGGGATATAAGAATAAACATCCCACTCAATGTCGGGTGTGATCATACCAGCACTAATGCATCGGATCCCATCAGAACTCCGAAGTTAAGCGTGCTTGGGCGAGAGCAGTACTAGGGTGGGCGACCCCCTTGGAAGTCCTCGTGTTGCATCCTTTTCGTGTTTTTCTATTTTTGATTACTTGTAGACAGATGATTTTCGGCTCAAATCATCTGAATCACGATCGGGACCAGATAAGACATGTGAAATCAACGTAGCTCGGGCACTGCCGGATTTGGACAAAATTGAAGGCTAATTTGATTGTAAACGGGCAAAAGGATGAGACTCATTACTACGCAATGAGCTGACGAGATTTTAGCCGAATTCCTTCTCTAAGACCCTCTAATTTGCGATTTAACGCTTCTGTTAAGCTTCCGTTTTCTCGAGAAATCCGCTTAGGAAGTCAGAAATTCGATTCCGGTCCCATTTTATCGTATCCCAGGCATAATAATAGCTTTACATTCGCTACTTTCTTCTTCTTATTTTTTTTTCTATTTTCTGGGAACATTTAGCGATTTTTGCTGTCGTGAGCCGGTTCTGTGCGGAAGGTTATGATGCAGATTACTCCGGAGACGGTTAACTCATTAAAAACAATTATTTCGACTGTTTCAGATATAATTTACGTAAACGGTCGCGACACGAGGACTTTCCAGGGATGTCACCCATCCTAGCTCTGCCATCGCGCCAGAACGCTTAACTTCATGGTTCTGATTGGGCGAGAGCAGTGCCGCGTGTTGTCCATCACCGCCCGCGCCACACGTACTCGAGGGATATAAGGATAAAAATCCCACTTAACGTCGGGAGCGATCATACCAGCACTACTGCACCGGATCCCATCAGAACTCCGAAGTTAAGCATGCTTGGGCGAGTGCAATACTAGGAGGGGTGACCCCCTGGGAAGTCCTCGTATTACACCTTTTTTCGTGTTTTTCTATTTTTGATTAATTTGTAATAGGCGATTTTTGGCTAAAATCTTCTGAATCTCGATCGGACCAGATATGATATGTAGAATCAAGGGTAGCCCGGGCACTGCCGGATTCGGACAAGATTGTAGCCTAATTTGATTGTAAACTGGCAAACGAACGTTACTCATTACTCCGCAATAAGCTGGCGAGATTTTAGCCGAATTCCTTCTCTAAGACCCTCTATATTGCGATTTTCCGCTTCTGTTAAGTTTCCGTTTCCTCGAGAAATCCGGTTAGGAAGTTCGAAATTCGATTCCGGTTCGCCAGAAACGCTTAACTTCATGGTTCTGATTGGGCGAGAGCAGTGCCGCGTGTTGTCCATCGCCGCACGCTCCACACGTACTCGAGGGATATAAGAATAAACATCTCACTAAATGTCGGGTGCGATCATACCAGCACTAATGCACCGGATCCCATCGGAACTCCGAGGTTAAGCGTGCTTGGGCGATAGCAGTACTAGGACGGGTGACCCCCTTGGAAGTCCTCGTGTTGCACCCCTTTTCGTGTTTTTCTATTTTTGATTACTTGTTGACAGACGATTTTCGGCTCAAATCATCTGAATCACGATCGGGACCAGATAAGACATGTGAAATCAACGTAGCTCGGGCACTGCCGGATTCTGAAAAATTGTAGCCTAATTTGATTGTAAACGAGCAAACGAACGAGACTCATTACTCCGCAATGAGCTGGCGAGATTTTAGCCGAATTCTTTCTCTAAGACACTCTAATTTGCGATTTTCCGCTTCTATTAAGCTTCTGTTTTCTCGAGAAATCCGTTTAGAAAGTTCGAAATTCGATTCCGGTTCCATTTTATCGTATCCCAGGCATAATAATAGCTTTACATTCGCTCTTTTCTTCTTCTTATTTTTTTTCTATTTTCTGGGAACATTTAGCGATTTTTGTTGTCGTGAGCCGGTTCTATCCGGAAGTGTATGAAGCAGATTACTCCGGAGACGGTTGACTCATTAAAAACAATTATTTCGACTGTTTTAGCTATAATTTACGTAAACGGTCGCGACACGAGGACTTCCCAGGGAGGTCATTCATCCTAGCTCTGCCATCGCGCCAGAACGCTTAACTTCATGGTTCTGATTGGGCGAGAGCAGTGCCGCGTGTTGTCCATCGCCGCCTGCTCCACACGTACTCGAAGGGTATAAGAATAAACATCCCACTCAATGTCGGGTGCGATCATACCAGAACTAATGCACCGGATCCCATCGAACTCCGAAGTTAAGCGTGCTTGGGCGATAGCAGTATTAGGATGGGTGACCCCCTTGGAAGTCCTCGTGTTGCATCCCTTTTCGTGTTTTTCTATTTTTGGTTACATGTTGACAGACGATTTTCGGCTCAAATCATCTGAATCACGATCGGGACCAGATAAGACATGTGAAATCAACGTAGCTCGGGCACTGCCAGATTTGGACAAAATTGTAGGCTAATTTGATTGTAAACGTGCAAACGAACGAGACTCATTACTGCGCAATGAGGCGGCGAGATTTTATCCGAATTCCTTTTCTAAGACCCTGTAATTTGCGATTTACCGCTTCTGTTTCCTCGAGAAATCCACTTAGGAAGTTTGAAATTCGATTCTGGTTCCATTTTATCGTATCTCAGGCATAATAATAGCTTTACATTCGATATTTTCTTCTTCCCATTTTTTTTCTATTTTTTGGGAATATTTAGCGATTTTTGTTGTCATGAGCCGGTTCTGTGCGGAAGGGTATGACGCAGATTACTCCGGAGACGGTTAACTCATTAAAAACAATTATTTCGACTGTTTTATCCATAATTTCCTTAAACGGTCGCGACACGAGGACTTCTCAAGGAGGTCACCCATCCTAGCTCTGCCATCGCACCAGAACGCTTAACTTCATGGTTCTGATTGGGCGAGAGCAGTGCCGCGTGTTGTCCATCGCCGCCCGCTCCACACGTACTCGAGGGCATATAAGAATAAACATCCCACTCAATGTCGGCAGCGATCATACCAGCACTAATGCACCGGATCCCATCAGAACTCCGAAGTTAAGCGTGCTTGGGCGAGACCAGTACTAGAAGGGGCGACTCCCTGGGAAGTCCTCGTGTTGCACCTCTTTTCGTGTTTTTCTATTTTTGATTATTTGTTGACAGACGATTTTCGGCTCAAATCATCTGAATCTCGATCGGGACCAGATAAGACATGTGAAACAAACGTAGCTCGGGCACTGACGGATTTGGACAAAATTGTAGGCTAATTTGATTGTAAACGGGCAAACGAACGAGACTCATTGTTTCGCAATGAGCTGGCGAGATTTTAGCCGAATTCCATCTTTAAGACCCTCTAATTTCCGATTTACCGCTTCTCTTAAGCTTCCGTTTCCTCGAAAAAATCCACTTAGGAAGTTTGAAATTCGATTCCAGTTTCTTTTATCATATCCCAGGCATAATAATAGCTTTAGATTCGCTATTTTCTTCTTCTTAATTTTTTTCTTTTTTTTGGGAACATTTATCGATTTATGTTGTTGTGAGCCGGTTCTGTGCGGAAGGGTATGACGCAGATTACTCCAGAGACGGTTAACTCATTAAAAACAATTATTTCGACTGTTTTAGGCATAATTTACGTAAACGGTCACGACACGAGGACTTACCAGGGTGGTCACCCATCCTAGCTCTGCCATCGCGCCAGAACGCTTAACTTCATGGTTCTGATTGGGCGAGAGCAGTGCCGCGTTTTGTCCATCGCCGCCCGCTCCACACGTACTCGTGGGATATAAGAATAAACATCCTAATCAATATCGTGTGCGATCAAAACAGCACTAATGCATCGGATCCCATCAGAACTCCGAAGTTAAGCTTGCTTGGGCGAGAGCAGTACTAGGATGGGTGACCCCCTGGGAAGTCCTCGTGTTGCACCCCTTTTCGTGTTTTTCTATTTTTGATTACTTGTTGACAGACGATTTTCGACTCAAATCATCTGAATCTCGATGGGGATCAGATAAGACATGTGAAATCAGCGTAGCTCGGGTACTGCCGGATTTGGACTAAATTGTAGGCTAATTTGATTGTAAACGGGCAAACGGACGAGACTTATTACTCCGCAAAGTCTTGGCAAGATTTTAGCTAAATTCCTTCTCTAAGTCCCTCTAATTTGCGATTTAACGCTTCTGTTAAGGTTCCGTTTACTCGAGAAATCCGCTTAGATAGTTCAAAATTCGATTCCGGTTCCATTTTATCGTATCCCAAGCATAATAATAGCTTTACATTCGTTATTTCCTTCTTCTTATTTTTTTTCTATTTTCTGGGAACATTTATCGATTTTTGTTGTCGTGAGCCGGTTCTGTGCGGAAGGGTATGACGCAGATTACTCCGGAGACGGTTAACTCATTAAAAACAATTATTTCGACTGTTTTATCCATAATTTACGTAAACGGTCGCGACACGAGGTCTACCCAGGGAGGTCAGCCATCCTACCTCTGCCATCGCGCCAGAACGCTTAACTTCATGGTTATGATTGGGCGAGAGCAGTGCCGCGTTTTGTCCATCGCCGCCCACTCCACAAGTACTCGAGGGATATAAGAATAAACATCCCACGCAATGTCGGGTGCGATCATACCAGCACTAATGCACCGGATCCCATCAGAACTCCGAAGTTAAGCGTGCTTGGGCGAGAGCAGTACTAAGGTGGGCGACCCCCTTGGAAGTCCTCGTGTTGCACCCCTTTTCGTGTTTTTCTATTTTTGATTACTTGTTGACAGACGATTTTCAGCTCAAATCATCTGAATCTCGATCGGGACCAGATAAGACATGTGGAATGAACGTAGCTCGGGCACTGCCGGATTTGGACAAAATTTTAGGCTAATTTGATTATAAACGGGCAAACGGACGAGAATCATTGCTACGCAATGAGCTGACGAGATTTTAGCCGAATTCCTTCTCTAAGACACTCTAATTTGCGATATACCGCTTCTGTTAAGCTTTCGTTTCCTCGAGAAATCCGCGTAGGAAGTTCGAAATTCGATTCCGGTTCCATTTTATCGTATCCCAGGCATAATAATAGCTTTACATTCGTTATTTTTTTCTTCTTATTTTTTTTTCTATTTTCTGGGAACATTTATCGATTTTTGTTGTCGTGAGCCGGTTCTGTGCGGAAGGGTATGACGCAGATTACTCCGGAGACTGTTAACTCATTAAAAACAATTATTTCGACTGTTTTATCCATAATTTACGTAAACGGTCGCGACACGAGGTCTTCCAGGGAGGTCACCCATCCTACCTCTTCCATCGCGCCAGAACACTTAACTTCATGGTTATGATTGGGCGAGAGCAGTGCCGCGTGTTGTCCATCGCCGCCCGCTCCACACGTACTCGAGAGATATAAGAATAAACATCCCACTCAATATCGGGTGCGATCATACCAGCACTAATTGCAACGGATCCCATCGGAACTCCGAAGTTAAGGTAGCTTGGCGAGAGCAGGACTAGGATGGGTGCCTATGAAAGTCCTCGTGTTGCACCCTTTTTCGTGTTTTTTCTATTTTTGATTACTTGTTGACAGACGATTTTCGGCTCAAATCATCTGAATCTCGATCGGGACCATATAAGACATGTGAAATGAAAGTAGCTCGGGCACTGCTGGATTTGGACAAAATTGTAGGCTAATTTGATTGTAAACGGGCAAACGGACGAGACTCATTACTACGCAATAAGCTGACGAGATTTTAGCCGAATTCCTTCTTTAAGACCCTCTAATTTGCGATTTACCGCTTCTATTAAGTTTCGTTTCCTCGAGAAATCCGCTTAGGAAGTTCGAAATTCGATTCCGGTTCCATTTTATCGTATCCCAGGCATAATAATAGCTTTACATTCGTTATTTTTTCTTCTTATTTTTTTTCTTTTTTCTGGGAACATTTATCGATTTTTGTTGTCGTGAGCCGGTTATGTGCGGAAGGGTATGACGCAGATTACTCCGGAGACGGTTAACTCATTAAAAAAAATTATTTCGACTTTTTTATCCATAATTTACGTAAACGGTCGCGACACGAGGTCTTTCCAGGGTGGTCACCCATCCTAGCTCTGCCATCTCGCCAGAACGCTTAACTTCATGGTTATGATTGGGCGAGAGCAGTGCCGCGTGTTGTCAATCGCCGCCCGCTCCACACGTACTCGAGGGATATAAGAATAATCAACCCACTCAATATCGTGTGCGATCATACAAGCACTAATGCAACGGATCCCATCAGAACTCCGAAGTTAAGCGTGCTTTGGCGAGAGCAGTACTAGGATGGATGACCCCCTGGGAAGTCCTCGTGTTGTCCCCCTTTTCGTGTTTTTTCTATTTTTGATTACTTGTTGACAGACGATTTTCGGCTCAAATCATCTGAATCTCGATCGGGACCATATAAGACATGTGAAATGAAAGTAGCTCGGGCACTGCCGGATTTGGACAAAATTGTAGGTTAATTTGATTGTAAATGGGCATACGGACGAGACTCATTACTACGCAATGAGCTGACGAGATTTTAGCCGAATTCCTTCTTTAAGACCCTCTAATTTGCGATTTACCGCTTCTGTTAAGCTTTCGTTTCCTCTAGAAATCCGCTTAGAAAAGTTCGAAATTCGATTCTGGTTCCATTTTATCGTTTCCTAGGCATAATAATAGCTTTACATTCGTTATTTCCTTCTTCATATTTTTTTTCTATTTTCAGGGAACATTTATCAATTTTTGTTCTCGTGAGCCGGTTCTGTGCGGAAGGGTATGACGCAGATTACTCCGGAGACAGTTAACTCATTAAAAACAATTATTTCGACTGTTTTATCCATAATTTACGTAAACGGTCGCGACACGAGGTCTTCCCAGGGAGGTCACCCATCCTACCTCTGTCATCGCGCCAGAACGCTTAACTTCATGGTTATGATTGGGCGACATCAGTGCCGCGTGTTGTCCATCAGCGCCCGCTCAACACGTACTCGAGGGATATAAGAATAAACATCCCACTCAATGTCGGGTACGATCATACCAGCACTAATGCACCAGATCCCATCAGAACTCCGAAATTAAGTGTGCTTGGGCGAGATTCAGTACTAGGATGGGTGACCCCCTGGGAAGTCCTCGTGTTGCTCCCTTTTTATTGTTTTTCATTTTTGATTACTTGTTGACAGACGATTTTCGGCTCAAATCATCTGAATCTCGATCGGGACTAGATAAGACATGTGAAATGAAAGTAGCCCGGGCACTGCCGGATTTGGACAAAATTGTAGGCTAATTTGATTGTAAACGGGCAAACAGACGAGACTCATTACTACGCAATGAGTTGACGAGATTTTAGCCGAATTCCTTCTATAAGACCCTCTAATTTGCGATTTAATGCTTTTGTTAAGCTTTCGTTTCCTCGAGAAATCCGCTTAGGAAGTTCGAAATTCGATTCCGGTTCCATTTTATCGTATCCCAGGCATAATAATAGCTTTACATTCGTTATTTCCTTCTTCTTATTTTTTTTCTATTTTCTGGGAACATTTATCGATTTTTGTTGTCGTGAGCCGGTTCTGTGCGGAAGGGTATGACGCAGATTACTCCGGAGACGGTTAACTCATTAAAAACAATTATTTCGACTGTTTTATCCATAATTTACGTAAACGATCGCGACACGAGGTCTTCCTAGGGAGGTCACCCATCCTAGCTCTGCCACCGCGCCAGAACGCTTAACTTCATGGTTATGATTGGGCGAGAGCAGTGCCGCGTGTTGTCCATCGCCGCCCGCTCCACACGTACTCGAGAGATATAAGAATAAACATCCCACTCAACGTCGGGTGCGAATCATACCAGCACTAATGCACCGGATTCCATCAGAACTCCGAAGCTAAGCGTGCTTGGAAGAGAGCAGTACTAGGATGGGTGACCCCCTGGGAAGTCCTCGTGTTGCACCCTTTTTCGTGTTTTTTCTATTTTTGATTACTTGTTGACAGACGATTTTCGGCTCAAATCATCTGAATCTCGATCGGGACCAGATAAGACATGTGAAATGAAAGTAGCTCGGGCACTGCCGGATTTGGACAAAATTGTAGGCTAATTTGATTGTAAACGGGCAAACGGACGAGACTCATTACTACGCAATGAGCTGACGAGATTTTAGCCGAATTCCTTCTCTAAGACCCTCTAATTTGCGATTTACCGCTTCTGTTAAGCTTTCGTTTCCTCGAGAAATCCGCTTAGGAAGTTCGAAATTCGATTTCGGTTCCATTTTATCGTATCCCAGGCATAATAATAGCTTTACATTCGTTATTTCCTTCTTCTTATTTTTTTCTATTTTCTGGGAACATTTATCGATTTTTGTTGTCGTGAGCCGGTTCTGTGCGGAAGGGTATAACGCAGATTACTCCGGAGACGGTTTACTAATTAAAAACAATTATTTAGACTGTTTTATCCATAATTTACGTAAACGATCGCGACCCGAGGTCTTCCCAGGGAGGTCACCCATCCTAGCTCTGCCATCGCGCCAGAACGCTTAACTTCGTCGTTATGATTAGGCGAGAGCAGTGCCGCGTGTTGTCCATCGCCGCCCGCTCCACACGTACTCCAGGGATATAAGAATAAACATCCCACTCAATATCGGGTGCGATCATACCAGCACTAATGCACCGGATCTCATCATAACTCCGAAGTTAAGCGTGCTTGGGAGAGAGCAGTAGAATGGGTGACCTCCTGGGAAGTCCTCGTGTTGCACCCATTTTCGTGTTTTTCTATTTTTGATTACTTGTTGACAGACGATTTTCGGCTCAAATCATCTGAATCTCGATCGGGACCAGATAAAACATGTGAAATGAAAGTAGCTCGGGCACTGCCGGATTTTGACAAAATTGTAGGCTAATTTGATTGTAAACGGGCAAAAGGATGAGACTCATTACTACGCAATGAGCTGACGAGATTTTAGCCGAATTCCTTCTCTAAGACCCTCTAATTTGCGATTTAACGCTTCTGTTAAGCTTTCGTTTCCTCGAGAAATCCGCTTAGAAAGTTCGAAATTCGATTCCGGTTTCATTTTGTCGTATCTCAGGCATAATAATAGCTTTACATTCGTTATTTCCTTCTTCTTATTTTTTTTCTATTTTCTGGGAACATTTATCGATTTTTGTTGTCGTGAGCCGGTTCTGTGCGGAAGGGTATGACGCAGATTACTCCGGAGACGGTTAACTCATTAAAAACAATTATTTCGACTGTTTTATCCATAATTTACGTAAACGGTCGCGACACGAGGTCTTCCCAGGGAGGTCACCCATCCTAGCTCTGCCATCGCGCCAGAACGCTTAACTCCATGGTTATGATTGGGCGAGAGCAGTGCCGCGTGTTGTCCATCGCCGCCTGCTCCACACATACTTGAGGGATATAAGAATAAACATCTCACTCAATGTCGGGTGCGATCATACCAGCACTAATGCACCGGATCCCAACAGAACTCCGAAGTTATGTGTGCTTGGGCGAGAGCAGTACTAGGATGGGTGACCCCCTGGGGAGTCCTCGTGTTGCACCCTTTTTCGTGTTTTTCTATTTTTGATTACTTGTTGACAGACGATTTTCGGCTCAAATCATCTGAATCTCGATCGGGACCAGATAAGACATGTGAAATGAAAGTAGCTCGGGCACTGCCGGATTTGGACAAAATTGTTGGCTAATTTGATTGTAAACGGGCAAACGGACGAGACTCATTACTACGCAATGAGCTGACGAGATTTTAGACGAATTCCTTCTCTAAAACCCTCTAATTTGCGATCTACCGCTTTTGTTAAGCTTTCGTTCCTCGAGATCCGCTTAGGAAGTTCGCAAATTCGATTCCGGTTCCATTTTATCGTATCACAGGGCTTATAATAGCTTTACATTCGTTATTTCCTTCATCTTATTTTTTTTCTATTTTCTGGGAACATTTATCGATTTTTTGTTGTCGTGAGTCGGTTCTGTGCGGAAGGGTATGACGCAGATTACTCGGAGACGGTTAACTAATTAAAAACAATTATTTCGACTGTTTTATCCATAATTTACGTAAACGATCGCGACACGAGGTCTTCCCAGGGAGGTCACCCATCCTAGCCTCTGCCATCGCGCCAGAACGCTTAACTTCAGTTGTTATGATTGGGCGAGAGCAGTGCCGCGTGTTGTCCATCGCCGCCCGCTCCACACGTACTCGAGGGATATAAGAATAAACATCCCACTCAATGTCGGGTGCGATCATACCAGCACTAATGCACAGGATCCCATCAAGAACTCCGAAGTTAAGCGTGCTTGGGCTGAGAGCAGTACTAGGATGGGTGACCCCCTGGGAAGTCCTCGTGTTGCACCCTTTTTCGTGTTTTTTCTATTTATTGATTACTTGTTGACAGACGATTTTCGGCTCAAATCATCATGAATCTCGATCGGGACCAGATAAGACATGTGAAATGAAAGTAGCTCGGGCACTGCCGGATTTGGACAAAATTGTAGGCTAATTTGATTGTAAACGGGCAAACGGACGAAGACTCATTACTACGCAATGAGCTGACGAGATTTTAGCCGAATTTCTTCTCTAAACCCTCTAATTTGCGATTTACGCTTCTGTTAAGCTTTCGTTTCATCATGAAATCCGCTCAGGAAGTTCGAAATTCGATTCCGGTTCCATTTTATCGTATCCCACGCATAATAATAGCTTTGCATTCGTTATTTCCTTCTTCTTATTTTTTTTTCTATTTTCTGGGAACATTTATCGATTTTTGTTGTCGTGAGCCGGTTCTGTGCGGAAGGGTATGACGCAGATTACTCCGGAGACGGTAACTAATTAAAAGCAATTATTTCGACTGTTTTATCCATAATTTACGTAAACGATCGCGACACGAGGTCTTCCCAGGGAGGTCACCCATCCTACCTCTGCCATCGCGCCAGAACGCTTAACTTCATGGTTATGATTGGGCGAGAGCAGTGCCGCGTGTTGTCAATCGCCGCCCGCTCCACACGTACTCGAGGGATATAAAAATAAACATCCCAATCAATGTCGGGTGCGATCATACCAGCACTAATGCACCGGATCCCATCAGAACTTAGAAGTTAAGCGTGCTTGGCCGAGAGCAGTACTAGGATGGGTGGGTGACCTCCTGGAAAGTCCTCGTGTTGCACCCCTTTTCGTGTTTTTCTATTTTTGATTACTTGTTGACAGACGATTTTCGGCTCAAATCATCTGAATCTCGATCGGGACCAGATAAGACATGTGAAAAGAAAGTAGCTCGGGCACTGCCGTATTTGGACAAAATTGTAGGCTAATTTGATTGTAAACGGGCAAACGAATGAGACTCATTACTACGCAATGAGCTGACGAGATTTTAGCCGAATTCCTTCTGTAAGACCCTCTAATTTGCGATTTAAAGCTTCTGTTAAGCTTTCGTTTCCTCGAGAAATCTGCTTAGAAAGTTCGAAATTCGATTCCGGTTCCATTTTATCGTATCCAAGGCATAATAATAGCTTTACATCGTTATTTCCTTCTTCTTATTTTTTTTTCTATTTCTGGGAACATTTATCGATTTTTGTTGTCGTGAGCCGGTTCTGTGCGGAGGGTATGACGCAGATTACTCGGAGACGGTTTAACTCATTAAAAACAATTATTCGACTGTTTTATCCCTAATTACGTAAACGGTCGCGACACGAGGTCCTTCACAGGGAGGTCACCCATCCTCGCTCTACCATCGCGCCAGAACGCTTAACTCGCTGGTTAGATTGGGCGAGAGCAGTGCGTTGTTGTGTCCATCGCGCCGCTTCACAACGTACTGAGGGATACTAAGAATAAATCACTCCCACTCAATGTCGGGTGCTGATCCTACCAGCACTTAATGCTGACCCGGATCCCAATTCAGACTCAAAAAACTTAGATGTTAAGCGTGCTTTGGCGCGAGCAGTACTAGGATGGGTGCACCATTCTGGGAAGTTCCTCGTGTTGCACCCTTTTTTTCGTGTTTTTCTATTTTTGATACTTGTTGACCGCCGAATTTTCGGCTCAAATCACTGAATCTCGATCGGGACCAGATAAGACATGTGAAATGAAAGTAGCTCGGGCACTGCCGGATTTGGACAAAATTGTAGGCTAATTTGATTGTAAACGGGCAAACGAGACTCATTACTACGCAATGAGCTGACGAGATTTTAGCCGAATTCCTTCTCTAAGACCCTCTAATTTGCGATTTACCTTCTGTTAAGCTTTCGTTTCCTCGAGAAATCCGCTTAGGAAGTTCGAAATTCGATTCCGGTTCCATTTTATCGTATCCAGGCATAATAATAGCTTTACATTCGTTATTTCCTTCTTCTTATTTTTTTTTTCTATTGGGAACATTTATCGATTTTTGTTGTCGTGAGCCGGTTCTGTGCGGAAGGGTATGACGCAGATTACTCCGGAGACGGTTAACTCATTAAAAACAATTATTTCGACTGTTTTATCCATAATTTACGTAAACGGTCGCGACACGAGGTCTTCCCAGGGAGTCACCCATCCTAGCTCTGCCATCGCGCCAGAACGCTTAACTTCATGGTTATGATTTTGGGCGAGAGCAGTGCCGCGTGTTGTCCATCGCCGCCCGCTCCACACGTACTCGAGGGATATAAGAATAAACATCCCACTCAATGTCGGGTGCGATCTTAAGTCCTCGTGTTGCACCCTTTTTCGTGTTTTTCTATTTTTGATTACTTGTTGACAGACGATTTTCGGCTCAAATCATCTGAATCTCGATCGGGACCAGATAAGACATGTGAAATGAAAGTAGCTCGGGCACTGCCGGATTTGGACAAAATTGTAGGCTAATTTGATTGTAAACGGGCAAACGGACGAGACTCATTACTACGCAATGAGCTGACGAGATTTTAGCCGAATTCCTTCTCTAAGACCCTCTAATTTGCGATTTACCGCTTCTGTTAAGCTTTCGTTTCCTCGAGAAATCCGCTTAGGAAGTTCGAAATTCGATTCCGGTTCCATTTTATCGTATCCCAGGCATAATAATAGCTTTACATTCGTTATTTCCTTCTTCTTATTTTTTTTCTATTTTCTGGGAACATTTATCGATTTTTGTTGTCGTGAGCCGGTTCTGTGCGGAAGGGTATGACGCAGATTACTCCGGAGACGGTTAACTCATTAAAACAATTATTTCGACTGTTTTATCCATAATTTACGTAAACGGTCGCGACACGAGGTCTTCCCAGGAGGTCACCCATCCTAGCTCTGCCATCGCGCCAGAACGCTTAACTTCATGGTTATGATTTTGGGCGAGAGCAGTGCCGCGTGTTGTCCATCGCCGCCCGCTCCACACGTACTCGAGGGATATAAGAATAAACATCCCACTCAATGTCGGGTGCGATCTTAAGTCCTCGTGTCGCACCCTTTTTCGTGTTTTTCTATTTTTGATTACTTGTTGACAGACGATTTTCGGCTCAAATCATCTGAATCTCGATCGGGACCAGATAAGACATGTGAAATGAAAGTAGCTCGGCACTGCCGGATTTGGACAAAATTGTAGGCTAATTTGATTGTAAACGGGCAAACGGACGAGACTCATTACTACGCAATGAGCTGACGAGATTTTAGCCGAATTCCTTCTCTAAGACCCTCTAATTTGCGATTTACCGCTTCTGTTAAGCTTTCGTTTCCTCGAGAAATCCGCTTAGGAAGTTCGAAATTCGATTCCGGTTCCATTTTATCGTATCCCAGGCATAATAATAGCTTTACATTCGTTATTTCCTTCTTCTTATTTTTTTCTATTTTCTGGGAACATTTATCGATTTTTGTTGTCGTGAGCCGGTTCTGTGCGGAAGGTATGACGCAGATTACTCCGAGACGGTTAACTCATTAAAAACAATTATTTCGACTGTTTTATTCATAATTTACGTAAACGTCGCGACACGAGGTCTTCCCAGGGAGGTCACCCATCCTAGCTCTGCCCTGCCCGCGCCAGAACGCTTAACTTCATGGTTATGATTGGGCGAGAGCAGTGCCGCGTGTTGTCCATCGCCGCCCGCTCCACACGTACACGAGGGATATAAGAATAAACATCCCACTCAATGTCGGGTGCGATCATACCAGCACTAATGCACCGGATCCCATCAGAACTCCGAAGTTAAGCGTGCTTGGGCGAGAGCAGTACTAGGAGGGTGACCCCTGGGAAGTCCTCGTGTTGCACCCTTTTTCGTGTTTTTTCTTTTTGATTATGTTGACAGACGATTTTCGGCTCAAATCATCTGAATCTCGATCGGGACCAGATAAGACATGTGAAATGAAAGTAGCTCGGGCACTGCGGATTTGGACAAAATTGTAGGCTAATTTGATTGTAAACGGGCAAACGGACGAGATCATTACTACGCAATGAGCTGACGAGATTTTAGCCGAATTCCTTCTCTAAGACCTCTAATTTGCGATTTACCGCTTCTGTTAAGCTTTCGTTTCCTCGAGAAATCCGCTAGGAAGTTCGAAATTCGATTCCGGTTCCATTTTATCGTATCCCAGGCATAATAATAGCTTTACATTCGTTATTCCTTCTTCTTATTTTTTTTTCTATTTTCTGGGAACATTTATCGATTTTTGTTGTCGTGAGCGGTTCTGTGCGGAAGGGTATGACGCAGATTACTCGGAGACGGTTAACTCATTAAAAACAATTATTTCGATGTTTATCCATAATTTACGTAAACGTCGCGACACGAGGTCTTCCCAGGGAGGTCACCCATCCTAGCTCTGCCATCGCGCCAGAACGCTTAACTTGTGGTTATGATTGGCGAGAGAGCAGTGCGCGTGTTGTCCATCGCCGCCCGCTCCACACGTACTCGAGGGATATAAGAATAAACATCCCATCAATGTCGGGTGCGATCATACCAGCACTAATGCCGGATCCCATCAGAACTCCGAAGTTAAGCGTGCTTGGAGCAGTGACAGAGTAGTACTAGGATGGGTGACCCCTGGGAAGTCCTCGTGTTGCACCCTTTTTCGTTTTTTATTTTGATTACTTGTTGACAGACGATTTTCGGCTCAAATCATCTGAATCTCGATCGGGACCAGATAAGACATGTGAAATGAAAGTAGCTCGGGCACTGCCGGATTTGGAACAAAATTGTAGGCTAATTTGATTGTAAACGGGCAAACGGACGAGACTCATTACTACGCAATGAGTGACGAGATTTTAAGCGAATTCCTTCTCTAAGACCCTCTAATTTGCGATTACCGCTTCTGTTAAGCTTTCGTTTCCTCGAGAAATCCGCTTAGAAGTTCGAAATTCGATTCCGGTTCCATTTTATCGTATCCCAGGCATAATAATAGCTTTACATTTTATTTTTTCTTCTTTTATTTTTTTTTATTTCTGGGAACATTTATCGATTTTTGTTGTCGTGAGCCGGTTCTGTGCGGA